>NC_089854.1:33649224-33761724 GCF_036373705.1 Amia ocellicauda | reverse complement strand
TGAATATTGGAATAACATTTATTCGTTATAATTTGTAACAGTCTATTTATAAAGAAAATACAATACTGACTATTCTTCTTCTTCTTCTTTTTTTTTTTTTTTTTACTGAAACCAAAACAGGAACGCTTTTAAAGTAACGGTAAGGCTGGACACAACTCAACTTCCACAGACTAAAATATATTGACCTTGCCATGATATTTGATATGAATTCTGTTTTTACAGGAATGCCAATTTAATTCATTATTTTCCCCCTGTTTTTACTTATTTGTCTATTGGATGAACTTATTATTTTGCACATATGTTAGATAGGCTACATATTATAGTTAAAAATATCAACAGAACAAGCCCTCGAGTTGAGCTGAGACAGTTGCGTGACGTCAGCCGGGGCAGCGCTGGCTGCCTGTCCGTTTTAGGTGACTTGACGTGCTGATCACTGAAGCCAGTGACGTCATTTAGTAAGAAGCTACAGTTAATATTGTTAACAGTACTGGAATGTAATTTTGCTAAGGTTAGCATTGCAATAAAACAGCTAACTAAAACTAGATTCCTCTTCATACTGTTTAAAGACTGATTTAGTCATTATATGGTATTATATGGTAGAACTAACGGAAGATGTAATATAGAATCATCAAAGTGTTTCTATTCGTTAACTACATCTGTCAGTTCTGTTTCTCCTCGACCCTTCTCCCGGCTCATTCCCAGTATGTAGCCGCAGACAGGAACTTTCTAATTCCTGCCCCACGTTTGATCCTATCTGCCATCAGGAGCCAATAAGAAGACTGTTCTAATTTTGATTGACACGTTCTCCCACATGACCCCTTGCAAGAACAGACTTGCAAAACATTATTAGACATGAAAGAAAATGTGAGGAGGAAGAGGGAAAAAACAACCTAACCACATACATGTGACTTTATTTTATTTGAGCCTTCCGTAAATGATTTGCGTGTAAGCAAAGCCTACATTCTTGCAATCCACCTACCCTACAACCATATCAAGTAGTACACTAATTACAGACAAAACTGTTTATTCTAATTTGATGCAGTTTTGTAATCAAAGTTCGGACTTGTAAACACAAACAAATAATGAACCTACTTAGGGAAATACGGAAGCGTATTGCATATATATATATATATATATATATATATATATATATATATATATATATATATATGACAATCACGTTATTACGTGACAGGGAATTGTCACATAATAACAGACTGAACTAGAATACGGGAGAGAAAACAACGAGTCAGACGTTGAGGATTTTGTACGAAATTACTTTAGGTTTAGGGATTTAACCACAGGGAAATGTTAGTATTTTGGTCATGTACACCATGTCATAACATTAGGACACTCAGCAACGTGTTTAATGTGACATAAATTAAAGCTTACGTTTATGTAAAAGGTAATGTTAAAATAATCTATGCAAAGTTTAGTATTGTTTTAGTATATACATTAAGAGACGATAATAATGAATGCATATACTGTAAATTACTGAGATTAATGCTCTTTAAGTATTATTTAGGCTTAATTGTGTGCAATACACAAACGATCATAAACAGTATTAACAGTATAAGTACTAATTCAGTACTTATCCAATTACATTTTAAACCAACCCAACAATACACCATCTATCCCCCGTCCTGTCCAGTTTCCTGAACTATTTCACTCCTTCCCCCTTCTCACACAATTATCAATTACATTAATGATCACGTTATCAAATTAATAATAACTGGATTATTTATACTCAATGCAACATACAGAAATATAAATTAAACAAAACATATAATATTATAAATGTTTATGAATACATAAATTGGCTCCTACAAACATTATTATTTGAAGATCAGGAATATGTATGCGATCATGGACAAACACAATGTCGAACGAACCTGGGACATCGCACAGTCTATGGAGACAACAGTAATAATCTAATTATTTTAAAATAAAAAATACTCAATATGAATTATCCTGAACAAATGCACAGTATTTAGATTGTCAGACTATCGCTTCAGCCTGGGTGGAAACATACATACACACACTATATATGACTCCCCAAGCTTATGTGTAACATTCACACATTATTAATTATTATCTTGAGTAAAACTATGGTCTCAAATTAGCGCCATAAGTACGGTGGCTCGTTCAGGACATGAAAAAAAAGCCCCTCTGGTTTTCTCGTGATCACGAGTTAACGTTACCTCTCACTATCAGAGAAAGCGGAAGTGATGTCATTATCATGAGACAGTGCTGAGACTGAGGCGGAAGGAGTTGCAGGCTATGATCTTCTGTGAGTTAAAACTTGCAGCTGCTGCAGAGTCATGTTATATATTAAAATAGAGATTATCTCAATTTCATTTACTGGGAGCCAGTAGTGTCCTCTAGCTTTTGTTCCAACACAGACACCAACACATGGTCTGCTTTGCTCAATAACTGGATTTAAGACCTCTCCACAGGTTGCAAGTTATGTAATGAGCAGTGCCAGAACTTGTTTTTGCATCTTCTTTTGGGTACACAGAATTAGATGTTTACTATATTAACATTGGTGTGATTGAATTAAGAGTATTTACAATTGTATTACTATTGGTGTGACATTGAGTGTTTATGGTTTTATGCAGGGGTTCCCAATGTCTGATGATGGAGGGCAAATTTCCAGAGGTTGCATGGGATTGGGGGGGCCACAGTAGAAAATTAACCACAGATGAAAACAAAATATGTCCAAAATCATACCTTTTAATTTCCTATACATTTCTGTTATAGAACATTTTTGAACTTGAATTGTTGTTTTATTATTTCCCCTCCCTCCCCCCCATATTACATGTGCAATTTGTAACAGAACTATTTCAGAAAGTGTGAAAATATAGTAACGGTTCAGAAAAGAGGGGGTTGAAGGTTGACTTTTGGGGGCCGCACCAAACATCCTCGAGGGCCGCATTTGGCCAACGGGCTGCACTTTGGGAACCCATGGTTTTATGTATTTATAATCATTGGTTGTTTTTTATTTCTAATTGTTGTCCAATAGTGCAAAGGGGAGGCCTTGATTTATCTGGTATTGTTTTGGGTACATTTGCAATAAACTGTATAAAAGCAGCCAAGACCCAGACAGTAGGTGAATGTTGTTTATCAATCATTCTTCTTCTGGACAGCGTGCCTCGCTCAGCTCGCTCAACTGAACAGTAGAGAGCGGCCAGCTCCACTGTGCTGTCCTAATAATAAATATATATTGCGGGGCGCAGGAGTCAGCTCATGCACCTCTCATGTAACACAGGAGCAGCTGACACCTGCAGGGCAATGACAGCTTCCTTGTTGGGACAAATATTCTGTGTACAGCAGGACACTAGTAGCTTGAGTGTGACAAATGTGAGTAGCGAAGCCCAAGCTACAGCTGCACAAATGTCTGCCAAGGGGCTCCTTGAAAAAGGACCCACGATGTGGCAACTCCCCTAGTCGAGTGGGCCACCAGGTGTCCAGGCACCAGGGTCCCGGTGGACTGGTAGGCCATGGTAATAATGTCCACAATTCAATGCGTGAGGCGTTGTTTTGAAAGCACCTGGCCCTGTGTGCATGCTCCATAGGACACAAACAGTTGGTCTGAGCGCCGAATGTCCTTAGTGCGTTCCAAATAGCAGGTGAAGCTGACTCTCCTGCTCCAAAGAGAAAGGAGGAGGATGGAAAGCAATCAACTCAATAGGCCTGTTGACATGGAATGGTGACTGCACTTTCGGGAGGAATGCAGGGTTAGGCCGTAGCGTGACCCTGGAACCATCTCTCGCACAACTGACACACGATGAGTGTACGGAGAAGGCGTGTAACTCACTCACACATTTTGCAGAGGTGATTGGCAGCAAAAACACAGTCTAAAGTGACACTAACTTTAGCTCAGCTGAGTTCAATGGCTCAATGGGGCTTGGGAAAGTGCATCGAGCACTACATCAAGGCGCCATGTGGGCAGTGAAGGGGTGCGAGGAGGCGGCAGCTGTCGAGCTCCCTTTAAAAACTGCACAGCCAGGAAATGAGACCCAGGGGGCTCGCCATCAATCTGGACATGACATGCAGAGATGGCCACCAAATACACTTTGAGCATGGACTGGTCCAACAGCTCTTGTGAAAAATTGTAATATTAATAAGGAGCCAAGCTCATGCACCCTCGCTTACCACAGGAGCAGCAACCTCTGGCCTGAGCAGCACAGCAAGGAGTGGGCAACAGCAAGCTCTACTGTAAAATAATATACAAACCTGGGCTCTTGCGCCCTCGCTTAACACAGGAGCAGTCACCTCCTGCTCGACTAGCACAGTTATTAACGGGGTGACGGCAAGCTCTACTGTGTGAAAAGAAAGAGCCAATATACAATGTGGTGCAGCAAGAGATAGGCTCTTGTGCCCTCACCCACTACAGGAGCAGTCACCTCCTGCTCAGTAGCACAGCTAGGAGAGGAGTGGCGGCAAGCTCTACTCTGACAGCAAGGCTAAGTAAAGAAGTGGGGCAACAGGAGACCAGCTCATGCGCCCTTGCTTACCACAGGAGCAGCCCCTTCCGGCCAGACCAGCACAGCAAGGAGTGGGCAACAGCAAGCTCTACTGTGTTGTGGCCAAGAAGCAAAAAAACGCTGTGCAGGCACCGGAGGCACACAGCAACTGGGACGCCCTCGCGACAATGTGGAGTGCCTAGCGGGACTGGCCACAGCACAACTGCACCAAAACCTAACCTTGCTGCCGGACAGATCGGCATCTGACTGCAACCACACTATATTGTAACATCATGTATTTACCCATGTTATTAATTTGACAAGTAACATCTCAATCTTGTGTATTTCAAAAGAGAACATTAGGATGAGGTGGGTTTAGAGTACCAAGTATAGGGTTTTAGTACATGCACGGTTCTGGGTTTGCTTCTGGGCATGGTCTAGTCATGCAGATGCTCTCTCCATGCTGGGTGTGTTTTTGTGCCTGGTCTCTACTGACGTCCTGCTCTTACTCTCCCAGAGTGGCTGCAGGCTGTCCAGGTGCTGATGGTTCTCTCTATTGTCTTCTCCACCCTGTCCTACCTGATCTTCCTTGGGCAGCCCTTCACTCTTTCTAAAGGAGGTCTCTTCTACATCACCCAGTGTTGGCAGGTGTTTGCAGGTATGGTACACAATGACGGACCCCCTGTCTTGAACTGTCCGCATAATCTTAATTATTCTCAATGCATGTGCAGCTTGGCTCTGCTTGCATAGTCTTGCCTCTTAAATATGATCATTATTTCAATGTTTACCTTTAATGTAGTTTTTAATTTATTACATATTTCAAGTATTTATCTATCCATTTATTTTCCATGCAGATATGTTATTCAAAATGAAATCAGTGCCTGGCAGGTGGTGCTGACCTCTGCTGGTCACTTATAGTGATGGCTGTTGCTGAGGATGTTAGTTTAACTCATGGGTGTTCATTATACAGTGTCTGTGGCCTACAGTTCAACATCCTTCATCCTTTCATACCATGGAAACAAAGCTGCTTTGAGAGTTTCTCACAATGTAAAGTTTAAAACTGGTGTCCTAAGTGAATTCATGTTTGCATAGTTCTCCACTTAATCTAAAACACATCTACATGTTGTCTAAAAATGTGACTGATGGTTATTATAGGCTTGTTGGTTCCCCTTCCTCACACATACACACACTCCACAGTACAGATAGATATTTGTAACCTCAATAGTGGATAGAGTGTAGTAAAAGTTTATTTTGTAAGCAGGATACATCATTAAGCAAACTCACCCCTTTATAAACAAATACAAATATTTTAGAGCTACCAACCACATTGTATTATTGATATATTCATAGTATCATAATCTTTTTAGTTGATATTTAAGGTTATACTTTTTTAAGAGCAAATCAAATATTTACATTGTAACCTGTCCCAATAAAGGTACATGATAACGCAAAATATAAAAAGGGCACAAGAGAGATTGATTATAAATGTTCGAATAAGGAAGTAATGAGTCGATAAGAGACCAACCCCTGCATACTTACAATACGTAAACCAACCACTATGATGACAAAATGATTCTGTATTTATCTGGCATATTTGTTCAAAGTCTATATTATTGGAAAGTGAAATCAACTCACCATTTCAAGTCATACTGTGCTGCTGCAGTTAGTCTTGCCGTAGTTTTCAATTTGAAAATGCATTATTGAGAAAAAAAATGTAAAAGTCGTAGGAGGCGGGTTTTCGTGTGAGGTGTTTTTACGATGTGGCTAACAGGCAGTGCTGCCTGCCAGTCACCGTTCAAGGCTAATTTGTCTCCTGAGCCAGCCCCACTGGCCCCTAATGGCGGGCTGCCGCTGCTCCTGATCATCCAGTCACATTACACCAGATTTGCCCCCCACCAATAGGCAGTAAGGCATATAATCAACTGCTGAACAGAGAGAAAATAAGGCTAAAGACACAGCTCAGAATAGTATTATGTCTATGGTTTACTTTTGTAAAGCTATTTAGTTACTTTTTTAATCACATGATACTACTGCAAGGGATATATTTTATTAAGACTTTCATCATGAAAATGTAAAAGATACCACATATGTTGATCTATTTTGTATTTAAAAATACAGTAAACACATCTCTGTTTTGATTAAAAATCACATGTAGCATCTTATGGATTAATTCAATTCAAGACGTTAAAGGAAAACACACAGTAACCCAAATATTTACACATTTTATTTGTCATTATTTTAATAATTATAGTGACACTGCTGCCATCTGGTTATGTACTCAAAATAAATAATATCCTTTACAACAATGGAGGCTAGGCATGCATCTAATTTATAGTAGTAATATGGACTTTCATTTATTTGGACGGATGGCTTTTTCTTCCTGAGTTATTCAAATTTGTCCCATTGGACACATCCCAAATCCAAAATGACGGGACAAAATTATTTTGAAGGTCAACCATAATGTACAATTCTGCATTTTTGCTCTAAAATACATATTTTTTGTAAAGAATCAAACTTCTTTCCATAGCAGGGTAAAACAGAAGCCAACTACAGCATACATTTCTGTGTGTGTTTGATCACGATTATTATATAATTAGTCACCAGAAGTGAATGACAAGGTAAATGCCACTCATGATTAATAGTTTTAGTCTTCTAACGAGGTTCTAGATCAAACTGAACCAATTTTAACTAACTGCTTTGTTTTATAGAACTTGGATAAAAATTGCTTTTTCATGCACTTCACATGCAAATCAGTGGTGGATGCATTGGATGGTGTCTTTTGTGTGCTCCCCTGAAAATGCATCCCTATAAAAACTGACTGGGTCCATGAAGAGGGCTCGGTGACAGAATGTGGGTGGGGCACATCTCAGCCTTGTAATTTGGCAAAATGGGGTTTAGGTATTTATTTTTCTCCAGTAAGTCTGTAGTCATTGTCTGGTTTCACCGGGGTGTGGCAATGAGCTGGTAGGATTGTGGTACACTTGCGAAGGCACTGCGTTCTGGGGTGATGCAGATGGATGCCGGCCCCAGTGGACAACTGAAGGAGAAGCGCTGCAGCAGGGACACCAGGAAGATGAAGAGCTCGGCTCGGGCCAGGTTCTCCCCCGCACAGACACGCTTCCCTGGCAGAGGAGAGGGGCAGAGTTAACTACATATCCACAGCACAAGGAAGATAAGGCTTAGAAAGGTGGGATTCAGGTTGCTGTGGAGAACATGCACACACAATCAGACACACACATACATGTACAAAAGGCACAAGAGCACTAAACTTAAGAGGGAAAGCAGGTTTACTTTGTAAGCAAGCAGACTAGTCAGCTTTACAGTGAGTAAAAGATCACTGGTGCTGATGTGCTCTCTGTAAAAAACAAAGCTCACAGTGAAGTTAGTGAGGATGTGGGGTTTACTGGGGATTACTTGAAGGTCAATCCCCTCTGTAAGGCTTGTTTGGTACATGGCACTTATTTTTCTGTTGTCTTTCAAACCCTCCCAATTTGGAATCTATAATCGTCAGATATGTGGAAGAAGACAGTTGAAAACTTAGAAACCATTCACACAGCCCAGATCTCATAAGGTGCTGGGTAAAAAAAGTTAATAAATAAAAAGTAATAGGGCTGTCTTCAAAGGTTTGTTCTTTCTCCAGACCTTCTGTTTTTTTTAACAAACCTTTGAAGGTTCATCACGTGACAATCACATAATTTTTGATTTTATGTTTTCTCGTTGAAAACCATTGTCATTATTTGACTAGCGTGTCAACGTACCAATAAAGCGTTAATGGGGTGAAGGCAGTGCGGTGGGCAGGAGCGTAAGGAGAGGGGATAAAAGGTGAAGCGAAGCGGAAGAACGAGTCAGTGTGTTCTAGTATCAATACAATACTTAAACAATAATAACCAATACAACTATTTGTTGTTGAACCGCAATGATGAGTTTCCTCTCTGGAAACCCCCGCAAGCGTTACAATACTAAATCACACTTCAGATGTCCCACTATGTAAAATGAAGGAAAAAAAAAGATTTGTATGCAGCCCATTACTTAAATGAAAGTGTCTGGATATAAATAAGTTAGAAAACGTCATAAAACGCCCCTAAATTGTCACGGTCGTGTCAGTAGGTACTGGACCAGATTACATTTAAACAATGTCTTTAAACAGCAGCGCGTCTCCCGAGCGTCAGAGGCAGAGATTGCATTCCATTGCGCAAAAAACAATGCAATTACAGAACTATATTTTACGGTTAAAAATAAATGTCAGTATTTTGGGAAAGCCCAACTGAATCAACATATGAGGAGGAGCTGAGGAAACACAGGGTGGGAAATTAACTTATTAAATTAACACAGTTACTGGATGAGCAATTTTAAACAAGTTTAAACATACTAAAATTAACCAGCAGACTGTCTGTGAATTATCTGCAGCATAAGTTTCCCCAGAGCTGTCAGACCCACACCCACTGATGGAAACGCACCTTGTTGCGACATTTCTAATTTAGGCTTAAAGTTCCCTTATTTAGATGGAAACATATGGAATCCAAAGATTGTGCAAAATGATTGCGGTCAGCTCAAATAATCGCGATCAGACGAATATATAATAATTGCGACTAGTGGCGAGTGGCTGGTGTTAATTTCACACCCTGTGGAGGAAGAAGATGACGAAGAAGAGATTTCGTTAATGACGTCAGGGAATCCCTTGCACAGGAAATGCGACCTGTTTCAACACTGTGCTCTGTGCCACGGCAGACTGGCACAGTGAGATGAGATATTGTTTAATAAATACTGAATATACTGGTGTAGCGGTGCTCAGTCCACTTTTTTCTTTGTACTGAATACATGCTCTTCACTGCATACTGTGTGAAAAAGCAAATAAGCGCCTTGCTTGCATTTGTAAAAGAAAAAACACATAGTAATTTTACTGTTCTAAAAATAAAGAACATTTACCTTAGTTTAATAATCATTTGTACATTGATGAGTACATTTTTTGTATGAGCGTGCTTTATGTCCTGTTTTGAACTGGACCCGGTTAAAATAAATTTTCCGGCCGATCGGCGATTATATAATTTAATAAGGTATAAACTCCGGTGGTTGTGGGGAAGGGAGATATATTAATTATAGACTATAGGATCAACTTTCTTTCCTAATATGAAGGAGACATTGGAATCAAAAGCCATATGCAACTTCTAAAACCAGTTATTATTATTATTATTATTATTATTATTATTATTATTATTATTATTATTAAGTACTTAATACATCTGTGCCATAATGTACAACATTCAGAGTGATGTCACCAGTAGAACTGGGCTGCTATTGGCCGAGAGCCGCGCGTCACTAATGCTCTGGGAGAAACGCGACGCGACGCGCTGCTGTGTCTGGCTCCATTCACATCCATTATATTAAGAATTGACGCAAGGTGAAGCGACGTGACCAGGGCTTAACTCTGCAAGTTTGTTGCAATTGACTTATTAACTTATTAATAATAATAATAATAATAATAATAATAATAATAATAATAATAATATACCGAAAAATATATAAAGTTGACAAACTCAGAACTGTAGAAGGGGGTATTTTTATTATAGTTAACCCAAATGTCAGGGTTTATGGTTACTGTGTTTCGGTGTCTTTAGTATTTACAACTTTCAGTATAAGCCTTTTTTTTTTAAGTTACTGAACACCAGGATCTATTTATAATAATCCCCTTGTAGTCTAAAATAAATTATTTTGTTTATATGGATTACCTGTAAAAAAAAGGATGTTCATTCAACTCTATACACTAGCAGCTAATCTGATGTCATCGATACATTATGCAAATTAGCACCAACGAAGCTTCGAACCTTGGTTCAGTAATGTGTTCCGAACCTTCAAAGCTAAAAACTGACACTTCGGGACAGCCCTAGAAAATAATACATATACTTAATATCTGACTTTGCTTAAATACATTTTTTGGGAGCGTATATGTAGGTGTGCAGGCCTTATTTTCTGTTTAAAGATGCAGACAGCTCATACACATCCTCTAACAATCTTCTTTTCACACTGGGGAACCTCAGCACACACAGCAGACCTGCCACACTATGGGAGACCGATGCAGCTCTCACTGGTACCTCGACAGAGCACAAAGGTGCATATTAAGTTATAGGGGTCGCTGTTTGGGTGTCGAGTTGAGCAATCCCTTTCTGACTCCTGGTCACTCCACTGAGGCAACATTTTGTCAAACTGCGCACCACCCCCATGGGGAATAACCGACCACATTTAGATAATACATCACCTAGATTGGAACTAAAGCCGTCTGTAGTATAAGCCTGCAGCAGCTTTTACTGGTTGAGATTGTGATCACAACTGCCAGTTTCTCACACGAAGAGAACTTGTACAGACTTGAATTTTTGCAAGATCGTAGCTGTTAAGAGAGCATTGGACTTGCCACAAACATCACTGTGGGCTGAGCTCTGTGAGGAGACAGAGGTTCATATGGGTTCAATAGCACTTGAATAGCCCCAAGCTGTACAACTGAGGCAGTGTGATATCACAAGTGTGTCTGCAGCAGATGGTGGGGGCCTCAGCCTGCTCTACCATGCTTCAGATGTCTGATACCTGCAGAAAAGGCCATGAAAGCTGGGTGCCTCTTGAAGCGGCCCTGCTCATCCAAGAAGTGATGGGGGTTGAAGGCATCTGGGGAGACCCAGTGCTCCTGGTCTTGCAGTACCGAGTGAAGCAAGGGGATGACCATGGTGCCCTGAACAGAGAGAGTAAATCACACCAAAACATGCTGTTATCAGCGTGCTTATTAAACACTGACCCCAAGCATCTCCTTTCAAAACCTTTTATTTATCATTTTATTTTTAAATTCAGATCCACAATGACCTGCAGTTAGGAGTCTCCTCTGATATAACTGCACATTCCACAAAAAACAAGTACTGAACTGCAAACTAATCTCTACCAAATAAAACCAAAATGTGCAGAAAATGAAAGTAACTGTACTCCTGTAGAGTGATTTTGCCCTAGAAAAATATACATGATGTACATATTTGTATATTTACAGCAATATGTAATATTCAGTATGCATTCTATTTTTGGACTTTCATAACTGCCTAATGTAATTGCATAAGAATGATGTCTTCTGGTAATATAGTAACAGTATCACTATAGCTATGCTGTATTCAGAACTGAGAAGCTGCTCTGTGTCACAGTGCCCCAGGACTGTGAGGTCAGGTGGCAGGGCCAGGCTGTGGGGCTCACCTTGGGGATAGTGTAGCCCCTGAAGAAGATGTCCTGGGTGGCCATGTGGGGCAGGTTCATGGGCACAGTGTCCAGGAGCCGCTGAGACTCGTGGATCACTGCATCTGTGAAGGGCATGGCTGTGCGGTCCTCCAGGGCTGGGCGACGCTGTGCCCCGATCACAGCCTTAATCTCCTGCTGAATCCTCTCTGAGCAAGACACACAACACAGGACCCCGGGGGGCCAAGCCAGACAGGCTCAGTTCACCACAGTGTACATGTTAGAACAGCAACCTGTCATGAGAAAATCTAATACAGAGAAAACAGGCCTGGCAGGATTCTCCAATTTTGAATGTGCACCTTTAGCTGGACATGCATTCCCCGTGATGGTTTCTGGGGGAACGGCTCATTATCAAAGCAGAAAATATGTAAGTATTTTAAAATAGTCCTGTATTTTATTACAGCCCATTTACACAGATCAAAGATTAAAAACAAATAAGTCCAACATGGGGACTTTCCAAATATCAGCCCGGATACAGTGCCCTCGAGGCTGCATGTCCACCTGTCTTGTGTACTTTTTGCCATCCTCACCTTGCACTTGTGGGTACTTGATAAGCAGCATCAGAATGTATCTCAGTGTTGTGCTGGTGGTCTCTGTGCCAGCGATGAACAGACCCAGGATTGTGTAAATGAGGTTATGAGAGTTGAACTCACTATCAGAATTGTTCTTCTCCTGTCAAATACATTCAAGCAAGGATGATCATTAGTAATGCTATATTTTTACTCTATCATTCCATCTGGGTGGAATCTGACGTCTCATTTCTCTACACCCAAGCTGCAAATGCTGGTCTGGTTAAGGTTAAAAGAAAGAAAACAAACAACACAATCTATGTTATAAAGATACAGTGGTGTTGAAACTTTGTTTTGGTTTGAATAAATAACCTTTGCATTAGTCTGTCAGTAAGGTAAAAACACACACAAGGGACACTTTAGGTTCAACAATATAGTCCGGCCTTCTTTTTCAGTGCCACGGCTCTCTAAGTTACAGCTGGAAGGTCACTTTATGTTAAGTAACTGAGGAGCTTTTTAAAAACTCAATATCCCTGCACCCCTCTTTATGGGTCATTTTATCATTTACAACTATAGAAATGTCTGAAAGCCTTTTTTTAATGTTCCTTGGCATGTTTGGGTAATGGAAAGTTAAGTCAGCTGCTGAGTTACATAATGGGCCCTCCTCTGTCCAGATTTCTGAGGGCGTTTCTGTACCTGTTCCTGTCGGAGCAGGAAGCAGTCGATGAAGTCCCGAGGGCGGGTGGACCTCAGCGTCTGCTTGTGCTCCTTCACGGAATCCTCCATGAAATCAGCCAGCTGCTGGGCACTAGCAAAGACGTTCTTGTGCGGCCCGGGCAGCAGGTCCATGATGGTAGGGAAAGTGTTGTACAGCTGGATGCAGCAGAGAGAGAGGCATGGTGATCAAACTGCTTAAGATGGCCAGTGTTATACTATACTTACAGTGTAATTAACTGTATTTCTTTTCCATAAGGGACACTGTCTAATCATAAGACTTACTGTGGTATTTTAAGAAGATGTTTTTAACTTTGAGCTCAAAGCCTGATCACATACCCTGCACCTGCTGATTGTGAGAACTGACTGTGTCATGCACCTCTGCTGTGTTTAATGAATGGGTATAACTCCACTGTGCTAGCGCCGGGATTCAAGCCCAGAATCCTGAGAGCGCAAGTCCACACGCACTACTGCTACGCCAAAACAGTCAGCTCTCTTGTCCTGCTGTAGCTACGTGAGTGAGCTCATTACACATGGGTTGATTTAGACTGCCTGCTCCCCCTCCTCACCTGGACCCAGGGCCCTCTCATGCCATGCACCATCTCTTTCAGCAGCTGCAGCAGCCTTAGAAACCTCTGGTCCTGGTAGTCGAAGCGTGACCCGAACACAAGAGAGCAGATCACATTGGACACTGAGAGATTCAACAGGAGTGTAGGGTCACTGGGAGACCCTGGAGGGAGAGAGAGAAGGAAAGAGAGATGACATTAGAGAGGCAGAGAGAGACAGGCAAATTCCAAGCTAACAGCCAAGCAGGAGGAAGAGGAGGAGATGCAAAAGTTTTTTTTTTCCCCATCTGTATTTTTATAAAGCATTCTATTAATCCAAACTCAATACCAAATCACAAGACATACATACATAAAACAATCACAAACACTAAAGCAACATCCTTAGTAATGCAACTCACTGTCAAATCAGCCACACTACAAACATCTGTACTGCATCCTGCACCTTCCTCTAGTCAACCTCTTATATATGGGCATTTCTGCCTGTGAAAACACATTGATCAAACCCTGCCACATAAATAATACTTTGCTGCAGTGCACTAATTAATAACGGTTTTGTCAAGAAAAAACTACTATTCAAATTTTAAAAAGGAACTATACAATACTTAAAATTTTGTTATCATCATCCCAAAGGATCCCAAACCACTTTACAAGTATAATATGACTGCATTTATCCCACGCTTAGGTCCAGTTCCCTGTGGGTTGGTATTTTGTGATACTCAACTACACAATAAGATAAAGGGCTCTCAGATGGCGTGAGACCCTGAATTGAAAGTTAGCCCAAGTGCCTGTTTTAACATGTATCACACAGTTTCCCCTGTCACAGTGATGATGTGGTCTCACCCAGCGGCTGTCTGATTTTTATTCAGACCTGGCCTTCTTTATGTTCTGAGACTCGACAAGACCAGACTTCAAGGTGGATAGTCAGTGACATATGTAGAAATTGATTCCTTGGGGACTGTGTACTCTCTATACAAGCTGTGTACGTGTTCTACACACAGTGTTGTAACCATTTTATCTTGAAGGAGATACTGGAGAGGTTTGGGAACCAGAGACACAAAACAAAGGTTAATAACCAAACAAGCAACCAAGTTATTTCATCTTAGGGGAGGCAAAATGTCTCACAGTACAGTGAGTTGCAGCACTTCTAGTGTTGGCAGTAATTAGTATGGGAAAAATGGGATTAAGTGTTTTATAAATAAGAGCTCAGTCTATACATGTTTCTGCACAAAGGGTGTGTCTGAGAGGGGAGCTGTAGAGTTTTTACAATGCCCTCTTTATGCAATTTCGTCTTAGTAATTGTTCTTGTGCAAGACAAACGGTCACACGTCATTGCCATAGTTACTAACTGTTCACAACAAAGTTAGCGAAGACATGTTGTTGTTTTTTTTTAAGCAAAGCAAGCCTCCCAGTCATTGTTTTTGTAAGAATATGAAATGTAATGTATGTAATGAAAGATATGTAATGAAAAACAAACTAGAACACAACATAAAACTCAGCTCAGAGTGTAGGCTCAGCCTGAAGCCCGAACAGATCGCTGTCTCCCCAAGTTGGAGTAATGCACGGTGCTGGGCTTCAGTCATGCCTACCAGGGCACCAGCACCCTGCTGTGCCAGGCAATGGTCATGATGGCAGAAAAGAGGCAGCAGTTGCAATGTAATTGTTATGCCTATTTTAATGAGAACACTGTTCAAGATTTCAGATCAGATTTCTGGCTTTGCCACTAGCAAGTAGTGCAACTCTGCCCTTGTTCTCATGCAGTGATCATTTAGTCTAAATGATAACATTTCCTGTGGCAAAACTACATCTGTCACGCATGCTCTGACAGCAGGGCATGCATAGTGTAGGAAGACCACATCCCCTGCTGAGTCACAAAATTCAAGACACATCGATTGGAGTTTTTCTTTTTTTTTAGCAAAGACAACACAAGCCACCAGGCTACAAACAAATTTATGCATTAAAACCCCAACTCTTTAGATCACTCTCATGATTAAAAAAGCAGACAAACAACAAAAGCAGAATATTAACTCAAACACATTGTAAACTGTCCTGTACCTCTAAGAAGATTGTGTGTTACTATTATTTTTAGTTTTGATATTACAAATACTAATTATCATTATAATCATATTGATATTCTTATATGGTGTCTATTCTAACTTTTTATCTTTTTGTCTGAACAATTGTTCTTTCTCCAGCTCTTTCCTTTCCATGGAAATGAGCAGCCTGTGTTGTGTACACCTACTTGTCAGGCAATCACTGTGTTCATCCTTAGCAGGCCGTGGGCTCAAAACCTGAACTACACACTGAACATAATAACAGCAGCTCTATGTGAAAGAAAAATAAAAAACATAATTTTCAGGGTTAAATATAATGGAGGGATAAGATCTAAATGTTCCCACTTAAAAAAAAAGCCTTATAGCTGCGTTTAAAAATAAAGTTGTTATGTTTGGGTAATATGAATAATAATTTTGTATTAGTAGTATTTAGAGATAAGCATGTGGGGGGCTTGGTGGCCTGCAAAATTGTATGCATCACCTGACTGGTCTGAGGGCCAAAAAGGTTTGAGA
This sequence comes from Amia ocellicauda, assembly GCF_036373705.1. Taxonomy (NCBI): domain Eukaryota; kingdom Metazoa; phylum Chordata; class Actinopteri; order Amiiformes; family Amiidae; genus Amia; species Amia ocellicauda. Next base: position 33,745,645 of record NC_089854.1, on the reverse strand, counting down.
AACCCCAATTTATGGAAATGCGAAAGCAGGATATCGTAATATTAAATTCTGGCAGTCTGATTGGGCACTTTTGTAGGGATAGTGTCTGCGCTTTTTAAGAATGGAGACTTAGAATAACATCTGAGGTTGGAAGATTTAAACGCCTTTACTTTATAGTGAGTGACTGATCTCTTCCCTGAGTTAGGACTCAAGACATGTACATTTCTTTGTGAAACACCTTTATAGAGCGAGTTTCAACAGCTCTTTGCCACGCATTGCTGCAGTTATTTAATTCACATACCAATCATTTTCTCCTTCATTGCTGAGCAGGATTTACACTTATATGCAACTGCTTAAAAGATGACAGCCAGCATTCTTACAATATTCTAGCCTGCTGTGACTCAGAGCTTCCGGTATACACTGAAACTTATCTCAGATCCCTGGGTCTTTGCAGTAGCCACTCCAGTTTCTCTCTGTCTGCATCACTGTGTGACAGTAGTATTCACTACAATTGTACACCAATAACACTGTCTTACTCTGTCTCACACAGACACAGACACACACCCTTTGTGTACTCCAGTTCCTCAATCAGGTGTCTGGCCTCCTCATGAATCCAGGTCTCCAATTTGTTCTTCCCCATGTTGAAGTCCCTTAGCGTGGTCACAGTGAACTGCCGCAGCTGCCTCCATCGCTCTCCATTACTGATGCCCAGTCCTGGGAGAGAGAGAGTGAAAGAGGGAGAAGAGAGGGACAGAGAGACTATCAGCCTAAATAGTGTTATAGTGTAATTATAATAGTGTTAAATAGTGTCAATAGCAATAAATATGTTCTAGATTTTTGGAAGCATTTCCAGTTTTGACATATTTGCCAGTAATTTTATGTCCATACACAAAATGTATTAAAATATTTTGTGTGGATTCACTGCTAACCAATCAAGTATGGTAACTAATACTGATCTGTGGTCACTGCTCCAGCTACCATTTCAGGAGTGAATCCTTGATAAGAAGTACTTTATTCATGTTTGTAAATAAGGTTAATATATTAAAAATTTACAAAAATACAATTGAAACAAACTTGAAATGTACAAGAATAACATTTTAATTCTGAAATGTGTAAAGGACTATTACTATGCTTACTGCCTCTTGGAAACAGAGCAACACTATAACTGCAGTAGCGGTGTTTTTGCCACAGCAAAGACTCTGCAAGTACCTTATTGGACCAGAGGTCATAAACCTGAATGTAGAGTACAGCATTTTTTTTTACTTTTGGTAATAAGTAAATACATATGCTTGTATACTGTCAATAATGATATTAATAACAATTAATAAGTATGAAAAGTATTCTGTTGGGATGTAGAGCGAGCTTGTCATCTCTCTCTCTCTGTCACTCACCATAGCCCCTATTTATTCTGTTGAAAAATGGGATGGGCTCCCTCCCACAAAATGACTCTGAATGGTCCACCAGAGCCTCTTGGACAGCCTTGTACCCCACCAGAACCACACAGCGCTTCCGCCCCAGATACACAGTCAACACCGGCCCATAGCGCTCACTGAGCTGGAGATAGAAAGAGAGAAAAAGACATTCCTTATAGTTCTAAATGTAATAATTCAGAAGGGTTTTGCCAGTGAAGAGAACACTTTGGACCACTCAGAACCACCTTGTTTTTGCCACTGATCTCTTAAATGACTATTTCACACATAAGGGTAGACGTTCTGATTTTAGGGTGTATTTGTTTTCCAAATGTACAGTTGTGTGCAAAAGGTTTAGGCAGGTGTGAAAAAATGATGTAAAATAAGAATGCTTTCAAAAATAGACATGTTAATAGGTTATATTTATTAATTAACTAAATGCAAAGTGAGTGAACAGAAGAAAAATCTAAATCAAATCCATATTTGGTGTGACCACCCTTTGCCTTCAAAACAGCATAAATTCAAACAGCATAATCCAACAAGCCAACAACGTTCACAGATGAAATCTTCTTGGATGAGTTCATCCAGGAAGGCAATCATTCTGCAAATCAGACACTAGTGGCCACATGCTTCCAAATGTTACATTTTTTAAGTTACTTGGTTCCTGTTCCCTAGTCAACTGCTTAACTTTTTGTGACCGAGAAACAGCGCAGCTGTTTGTAACTTTTGTCTACCTGCCTCCAATTTACACCTAACTGGCTCCACCTGGCACAGAATTCATACACACACACACACAAATATATATGAAAAAACAAGTGTCTCAATAAGCTGTTGGGCTACCACAAGCCACCAGAACAGCTTATGTGCGCCTTGGCACAGATTCTATGAGTCTCTGGAACACTACTGGAGAGAGGGAACTCCATTCTTCCAAACGATATTCCCTCATTTGGTGTTATGATGATGGTGGTGGAGAGTGCTGTCTAACATGTTGGTCCAAAATCTCCCATAGGTGTTCAATTGGGTTGAGATCTGCTGACTGTGAAGGCCATAGTATATGGTTCCCATCATTTTCATACTCATCAAACCATTCAGTGAGCCCTTGTGCCCTGTGGATGAGGGCATTGTCATCCTGGAAGAGACCACTGCCATCAGGATAGAAATGTTTCACCACAGGATAAAGATAATCATTCAGAATAACTGTAATGATCACCACATTTAGCTGCACCTCAGCGTGGCCGTGCCGGGGCAGGGGGTTTCCACTAGGGCTCAGCTGCACCTCCGCCTGCGCCCGTTTCAGGAGCGCAGTGTCGTACATCGTATGGCTGAGTCTCAAACGAGTCCGGGGCAGCACTGTGACGTCCCTTACGCAGCGCGTCTGCATTCTGACATTGTAACTACAGTAATGGCGGCCGCTCTTGACGCGAGAGATGCAGTACAAATTTTGCAAAGAAGGAATATGTGGGTTTACCTTGGGAAAACGATTAATCTGGAGCAGTTATTAATGCACGGTGGAAAAGTGACACACAGGAGTAATTGCTTGGCACAGAAATACATTTAAGAGTGTTTGAAAAGATCGCAAAAATCCTGCCGGAGAAAGGACCACATCGGACTGAATACAATGTGCCGTGACGAAATACATTCCTTTTTTTGTTATAAATACAGGCAAACATGAAATATTCGTCCAGGATTTAAATTAAATGTCCCGATGTATTGTAAATTCTCTAAAAAATATTTAAATGGCACGGTTTTTAGCTTCCCCTGTTTACACTATCTTAAAACTATTAAAATGTTTAAAACAAAATTTTATGTGATCCATCACATGAAGAATCGTATATTTTAATTATACTTGTAATCCCTCATTATCGCTATAACTATATGTTAATGGTAATCCAAATATAGATGCTTTAACGACTGCAGAAGGTTGAATGACACATAAGGATTTCAAAATTGAAAAAAAAATAAAACTGGCTAAAATTAAAATTTTAGGACTTTCTATACTTAGAGTGTTGTGTATGTAATGCAATTACATGTGCTCATTTTAAGAATGTAATCAACCATTTTTTGGTGAATCACATATTTTTCCCCATGAAAATGTCATTCCTGGGTAACAGTAATTCATTTTGAAATTAATTACATTTCTACCATTGTTGGCATGTACTGATATCCATAATTAGAGCTCAACAAACAACAACTTGGCTATCATCACTTTAAGGTAATCTTTTAGAATGACATTTTGGAACTTTTGAGCTCAGTTGTTCCTTAAAGATTCATTATTTATGATGAATACTCACATTAGTAATTAAGAGGGGGAAGTTGAGTCATTTAATGTAGTGTATTTAAAAAAAAACATATTTTTAATGTTATGAATATGCTCTGGACAACAGAATTGACACGCCACGTCATTGACCCAGAAATACAAACCTTACAACCTTACAAAACTTAGCGATTAATACAACTGATCCATTAATTACGGTGTCAAAGGTGTTTTTTAAAGGAATGCCATTCCCAATAAAAGCTGATGCCCCATGATGTTATTGATCAATTTTGCACATTGGTAAAGCTGCAGGTATACAGAGAAAACATGCTAACACTGAATTTGTGGGAAAACTGTTTGAGTAAATTATGGATCCCAGAGTGTTGTAGCCGTATTTATATACACATGTATAAGTTTTGCTTAAGAAACTGTCTGTGACTGTCATGCTGTATATGTCATTATATAGACATGTAGTGGCTACACGGGACAGATTTAAACCTAACGCACTGTATTTAACAATGCAACGCAGTTCATTCTCCCACAGATAAATAATAAGCGAGAATATCTGGATACTTAAATTAAGCTACATTGTCAATGTTAATCGGATCATGATACAGGGAGAAGTAACACGGTTATTTGCGATGCGCTGGTAAACAAAATAAACTAGATGACATTTTAAGTGATGCCATTTGTTTTATATATTGCTTAAATGTGTCCCGGTTTCTACTTTTGAATATCTTGTATAACTTAGTCTTTAAGACTGTGTTAGACATCGTAAAAAACATTTCAGCTCAAAGTTTATTGCACTAATGTTAGCGGTATTTCAGCCTCCAGTTTAAAACACTAAATCCCAGAGTACCGAGCGTCCCAGTCACATCCTAGAGCAGATGTACCTCACCGACATATCAGTTTACCTTCACCATTTCTATCTCTTTACTGTTCATATCAATGATATACAACTGGGCATGTGCTTAATCCCAGTCTTCTGCCTATGCAGAGTTCAGAGTTTTATAATAATTAAAATAAGTAAATAAACCCATCAATCAATCAATGATTGTATATATAGGGACATGGCATGGATGTAGTTTGAACCTGCTTTTATAAGAAGTTGATGAACAGAAGCAGGACGATGAATCATAGACTTTAATGAAAAATGTTGTTGAACAGGTTCTCACTGATTTAAAAATGATTCCATGGGATTAAAGGTACGATGCAAAATATGCCTCAGGGCCTTGTTCTTCAACTGAGACATAGTTGATAATTTGTTTACTTTTTAATTAAAATGGTGTGTTCTGTGGTCTTCTTAGTTTAACTTAATGGGTGTTCCCTTCTATTGTGTGCAACCAAAATTAACTTCCAGTTTCCAACAAGTTATAAAACTGTAACTGTAAGCATATCGAGTTTCACAGCTCAGACTTTTGTAAGCGTTGGATCTCAATAAGAGCTTCTACAGCAGACAAAATACAATAGTGACTAATATTTCCATAGAGAAATTCTATGAACATCTACAAAACTTTGTCTTCTACAGAATCAGTGTGGGGTGCTTATTATATGGTTTTAGTGTGCTGAAATAAAATGTATATAACCATCTGTGCTTCCCACTCCTTAGAATTCCTACATACCCCACTTTCACGGATTCATTTAGTTTTTCAAAAGTGGTAAATCTAAAGTGTAGAATGAGGGTTAGTTTTAGCTTACATATGCAGCAACTCTTGGTTTGAGCAGCTGAAATTGTATTGACGTAATCAGACCTTGCACCAAATGAAATACTTTACAAATATGGGAAGTAAAAACACACAAAACTGAACAATCCAAGTGAAAACTGGTGTCAGTTACATAAACATACTTAGTCTTTGTATAATTACGGCTCAGTTTAAATGGTTGTATTAAACTGTCTTTCCTTAGACTGGTGCATAGAATTATAAGGAACAAAAATATAAATGCTTAAACATAAGAACATAAGAACATAAGAAAGTTTACAAACGAGAGGAGGCCATTTGACCCATCACGCTCGTTTGGTGTCCATTAATAACTAAGTTATCCAATGATCCTATCCAGTCTGATTTTAACTGTTCCCAAATTTTCAGCTTCTACCACATTGCTGGGGAGTTTGTTCCAGATTGTGACGACTCTCTGTGTGAAAAAACAAGTAAAGTGTTGGTTCCATGTTTCATGAGCTGAAATAAAATATCCCATAAATATTTTCATACGCACAAAAAGCAGATTTCTCTCAAATTTTGTGCACAAATCTGTTTACATCCCTGTCAGTGAGCATTTCTCCTTTGCCAAGATAATCCATCCATCTGACAGGTGTGGCATATCAAAAAGGTGATTAGACAGCATGATCATTACACAGGTGCACTTTGTGCTGGGGACAATAAAAGACCACTCTGAAATGTGCAGGTTTGTCACACATCACAATACCACAGATGTCTCAGGTTTTGAGGGGGTGTGCAATTGGCATGCTGACTGCAGGAACGTCCACCAGAGCTGCTGCTCTTCTGGATCGTCCAAGACCAGCCACCCGGACAGCTGATGAAACTGGGTTTGAACAACGAAAAATTGTCTCAGGGAAGCTCATCTGCGGCTCGTCGTCCTCACCAGGGTCTTGACCTGACTGCAGCTCTGGTGGACATGACTACAGGTAGCATGCCTAATTAATGTATTTCCTTTCCTGTCAAGTGGATGGATTATGTTGGCAAAGGAGAAATGCTCACTGACAGGGATGTAAATGTACCGGGGCAGGTTGGAATCGCTCTACCCAGCAGAGTGAGGCATGTTACGGCAAAAGACAGGGTGTGCACACCCAGTGACATTTGTGCACACAATTGTTTTTCCAGTGATTGAGCCAGTAAACTCATGAGAGACAGAGGAAAAACTAAACATTCAATAAGTGGCCAGTCAGACTACTAGTAGCCTGCATCTGTTGCTTTGGTCAAACTTTGAGTCTTCCCAATAATAATTACTTCCCAATTACTATAATAATGAATTCATAATTAAATTATTAATACTAATACATATTAATTATTATTATTAATAAAAGTAATTATATCAACATACATACATATCACCCTCTGGTTATATACAAATCCAAACCATCACAATTACAAATTACATTACAATAATAATAAACGTGCTCTGTAAAAAGTGGCGCTGTATAATAAGTACAGTTAATTACACACTAAGTATACTAAATGTACGTGTGTGTTTATTACAGACACAGACACACACTTTAGTATACTTAGTGTATTTCATTGTACTTTCTCTAGGGTATCACAGCGCCACTGAGACAGTTTTTGGTGGATGCACAGAACAGCTGCCGGTGCTTTTTCTGCGCCTGATATTAATCCTCTTACCTTTACTAAACTTTTGAAGGGAGCTTTTCTGTCCAGCTGTAACATGTTTCCAACGAGAAATGCTGGCGGTGGTCCTGGGGGTAGTTTGCTGTATGTTGCTCTGTCCCGTCGAAATAAAAAAGCAACCAAAACGAGAAGCAGGGCGACGAGAGCGCAGCTGAGCGGGTTGAGCTCCATCTCCGCCGGTGCGCTGAGTACGCGGGCGGTCGGCGCTGCGCTCGCAGGCCGCAGTCGCGCTCAGCAGAGGGCGTTTTAAACCGTGACGCTCTGCTCCCCTTTTAAGAGACACATTTAACAAGGGGTTTCTAACAGCTGAAAACCATGACACATCTCACAGTCATAGAAAAACAAAAACGGTTTCTCAATGTGCCATATTCAGCTCACACCGCATTATGTTTCATGCACTCTCTGCTCGGTACCAACAGGTTCTAGGGGGTGGACATATGCCATGATAATGAGATGACAGGTGTGTATGTTTTTGGGATGCCGGTGTAAATCATACTTTCAGTTCCTGCTAAGGTAACGAAATTAGTTTCTGTGGAAGCCTATTACCAGCACTAAATTCACCAACCAAAACTAGGTTGGTTGTTTATCATTTTTAAACAGATGGTGATGATGATGATTATTATTATTATTAAAGTAAGTATTTATATTAAATGACGTAAATGGCGGAGGACATTCTGTGATATGATGTTGCAACAGTTTCAATGTATACGTTATGACGCACAACACACTGCTATAATAACTAGCCCGATAATTGGATTTGGGTAGAGTAGCGTCAACGCTAATGTATTAATGTATATAAGTTAATGTTGGTGTGCAGGTTATTGTGCTTGTTGAAGGAAGAGGGTGGTGTGTTAACCTTTTTGTTTTGTTATACTTTTTGGTCTGATTGCAAGTATCCAGTCTGTAATAATTTTCACTTTTTTCCATCACCGTTTCGTACTGCTGCTAAGTAAGTCCCTTTCCACATACAACAAAGTAGTTTTGGGTTGGTGCCAGAGGACATACTGTCCTCAGTTTCACAATTGCACCATAGTGTTATACTACTGTGGAAAAATGTAACTTCGAGTATTTTACAACGTCACCCAAAACTGTATATTTAGTTTATATAAGGAAACACTTTTGCAGTTTTCTGTGCGCCTCCAGTTTATTTTCCAACATACATTATCATCAGAATGACTAATTCGAAGAAATACTTCAGCTAAACAATAACAAAACGAACAAACTGTTTTTTCTGCATGCATGGCTGAAATTATATTTCCTGGTGATGGGAAATGGCATTTGATGCCGTGAAGTTCCCAGAATTAGCTGCAAGTACAGGTAATCAGAGCACTCATCTAAACTTGAATGTACACAAAGGAATAAAAAATTAAATACCTATTTATCAAACATAAGAAATGTGTCATATAGAAATAACATATGGGACAACATAGCTAACAAAATACATTTCCAAGGGACATGTACAAGAAGAACACAATGTGACAGAAAAAAATACCATAAAAAAAGTTCCCTTGGTTTGTTCAGCCGTTGCTACATTGATGTATAGGAAACTGAGGGTGCCGATTAGAGGAGTCGCTTCTAACTGGAGTGAGGTTGTTAGTGGAGTTCCACAGGGATCAGTACTAGGGCCTTTGCTTTTTCTAATCTATATTAATGTTCTGGACTCTGGGATAGTTAGCAAACTTGTCACATTTGCAGATGATACTTAAATAGGTGGCTTAGCAGATACAATCTCGGCAGCACAGGCATTCATATTCAGTTGTGGGCCGACACCTGGCAGATGAAATTCAATGTGGACAAGTGCAAGGTATTACATGCAGGTAACAAAAATGTCCACTATAATTACACTATAGGAGGTATAGAACTAGATGAAGTAATGCATGAGAAAGACCTAGGAGTCTATGTGGACTCCTCACTTTCTCCATCCAAACAATGTGGGGAAGCAATAAAAAAGGCAAACAGAATGTTAGGGTATATTGTCAAAAGTGTAGAATTGAGAACAAGGGCAGTGATGTTCAGACTGTACAATGCACTAGTTAGAGCTCATCTGGATACTGTGGACAGTTCTGAGCTCCACACTTCAAGAAAGATATCGCTGCTCTAGAAGCTGTTCAGAGGAGAGCAACCAGACTTATTCCAGGTCTGAAGGGAATGTCCTACTGAGAGACTGAGGGAACTGAACCTTTTCACCCTGGAACAGAGGAGACTACGTGGGGACTTGATTCAAGTCTTCAAAATCATGAAAGGCATTGACCACATCAAACCAGAGGAGCTTTTCCAGATCAGCAGGGACACACGCACCCGGGAACACAAATGGAAATTGGGCTTCAAGGCATTCAAGATGGAAAACAGGAGACACTTCTTCACACAGAGAGTCTTCACAATCTGGAACTAACTCCCCAGCAATGTGGTTGAAGCAGAAAATTTGGAAACATTTAAAAATAGACTGGATAGGATCCTTGGATCACTTAGTTATTAATGGACACCAAACGAGCATGATGGGTTAAATGGCCTCCTGTCATTGTAAACTTTCTTATGTTCTTAAGTTCCCTTAGCTCTTAACAAAGACTTCACATCTTATATGCACTAGCTTTAACAATCTAGGATGTAGGACTTATATTTTGTATTTACTGTATATTTTTCCTATCCACTTGTCTAATTTTGAACTTGTATTATGTTTTGATCTGTACTTTTATACTGTATTGCACTTTTCTAATGCTCTTATATTTTTTATGTCACCCTGGATAAGGGCATCATCATACATTTTATTTATTTATGTGTTTCGTATTATATTATGTCTTTATTTATTTTACAATTGTGTCACAAATTATCCTCCATTAGTTGTATAGCAGCCTTTATAAAGTAATTTGCCGTGAGGTCTGCCATTGAAAATGCATTTGCACCCCCATTTTCCACCAACGCCACAGCCCGTCCTTGTTTTGTCCGTGTTAAGGACAGCTTCAACGTAGGACAGAAAACAGTCCTTCTTCGCACCTGAAATGTTTGATGAATCGCTCCCCTTCCCCTACTTGCATAGGCAATGATATGCTAATTAGGATTTAAGGTTTGTCCTATTCCTAGAAACAATCCCTATTGGTCATGCCATGATGTCACTCAGTTGTTGGGAAAGGCGAAATTCACATTTGATGAATCACAAACAGTTCTGTCTTATTCTTATTCTGTCCCTAATAAGGAGTTTCGAAACTGACACTTGAATAGGGCAAACTGACCTGTGATGCTGAGCTTATGTTCCTGGGAACTGACTGGTTGACCTTAATGTTTCTGTGGCATGGTACATAGTGAACAGACAGCCTAGTTCCAGTAATAGCATTTACATAACCGTGACTCTGTTTCTTGCAGTACATCAGAACGTGGAGATTTATTTCCTCACTCTATTTTTTCTGTCATCTGTACCTAGTGGTTAATTACTACTGCACATGTGTACATTTCCTGTAAAGTGTGCTGTGGCAGTTCCCTTGAGAAGGGCACTATATTTAATAAAGATTGATTGATTATAGCTGAAACTGGTCACATACATGTCAATATTTCTTAACCCAACGATTACGCTCTTGAACATATCAATGTGTTGTTGTACATTTAAATTAAAAAAAAAATACTATTTATTGCAATATTCCCATTTATAAAGTCAATCTATTCTCCTAACAAGCAGTTTGTAATATGCGACTCTCTCTATTTGATCCTGAAAATACAACATTCCAAAGTCGTCTGCCCAAATCTAAAAGTGACTAACTTCAGAACTGTTGGTCTGGGTAATCTGCAGTTACTACTACTAATATAGCACATTTTATTAAAACAGTCCAACCTGAATTGTCATGCCATTGTTGTTAAAATGTAATTCTGGTATATCCAATTATGGGAAAAACAAGAAGAAATCAGAAATTAAATAAAAATAAAAATCTAAATTATTAAAAAGTGCCTATTACATTATTGTTCACTAACCAACCAACACAAATAGACTCCACTGAAACAGAAATGGGCTCATTTGGTTCTGGTAAATATCAAAATATAAGTGAAAAAATATATACCTAAAAAAGCAACATTAAAAAGCAGATATAAAGTTAACTGTAGCCATGACAACCATATATATCAAATACCTCACCTTGCTTTTACACACCTTAAACCAAACACTTATCTTAGAATTAGATCTCCCTCTGGTGGAATATGTTAGTTGCACAGTAAACCTACCTTTCTGAGGCCTGTATCAGAGTCCCATTGTGGTCTCCACTAATTCCTGTTCTAGGTGTTGAAATCGTAAATGGGATGAGGCAATGTTATCCGGATGGGTTAATGCAATAATTTCCATCTCTATATCTAGGAAGCAGCACAATGAGGGTAAAAAAAACATTGAAAGATACAGAAACTTTGCTTGGTACATTCCCAGCACTACAACAAATGCTCTTAAGAGATGGAATAAGGTCTTACATTAGCTTTATGTCATTCATTTATGTACAGCTGCCTGTGTGTTTATAAGAATCCTGGAGTCTTCTCACACTTACTCTACTATTGTCTCCCCAGTGTCTATTCATACTGATTTACAGAGCACTACATCGCTTGAGATCATCTCACCTGACTGAGGGTCAGACATCACAAATCTCTGCCCTTGCCCTGTATCCTGGCGTTAGGAGGTCTACCCTTACCCAGGCCAGTGTTTCTCAACCATTGGTCTCTGGACCATCGGTGTGCCATGGAAGATTTGGACATGAGAACAAGTCGCACATTAAAAAGAAAACCTGAAAACAATAAAGAAATAAACGTTTCTCGTTTATCAGGAATAAATATGTTTCTACCACAAGGAAATGAGTCTGTGCATCAGGACAAGTTGAGGTTTTTCACTGAGAGTTGGGTTTTATTTTCAAGTTTATAAAAGGGCAGTGTGTGCAGGTGGGTGGGCAGGAAGGGTTGGTGTGCCACGCAAAAACTTGGGATGGAATGCAAAAAGGGATGGGAAAACACTGATCTAGACCACTAGCGAAAATGTAATAAAAGTTTAAAAAACCCATTAGCTTTATGAAAACTAACATTCTTTGTCATGTAAATTCAAATATGGCATACAAAGAACCCCAGAACTTAATTTCTGCTGCTGCCAATGATCAAATGCCATACATTTTCTGAAAAAAAAAAACAACAACCATTATATCCATGTACACAGTGATATCCTGTTTGTACACAACAAATATCTGCAACATTACAGCGGGGCCTGAACTGTTATGAAAGTAGCAAACATTTTGGTACACTTTTACTGATAGCTTCATTTATGAAACACGCAACTCTGTATCCAAATGTAAATGTTCAAGAAAACAAACAAAAAAAAGACATCTTAGAATTAATTAACAGAGTCAGTCCATGGCAAACAAATACATCAAATAAATGATCACTGCCCAATCACACTATAGAAAGAAAGGTCTAATTTTCACTTACCTCTTACACCAAAGACACCAATTCCAGTGAAAGTGTAAGTGTGTGTGTGTGTGTGTGTGTGTGTGTGTGAAGGAGTGTGTGTTTGGTTCTGGGTCTCTGTGGACTGCATTGTATATAGAGAGCCATATGCAATAATGTTACATTCACTGGCTACTGTTTAACTCGTCTACTTACACATTTGTTAATTTTTAATTTTTTTATTTTCAGTGTGAACATAGCAGTTGCAGATAATGTGGGCTTCTAAACTTTATTTTACCTTTTGCTGGAACTTGAGGCATGAACAGGTGTCGTTGATTCTGTTTGTATTTTAGTCACTGTTGTATTTAGCCATATCTCTGACAAATGTAATTTGTTTAGAGGAGACATTTAGAAGAATTGCTGTTTTCCTATTGTAGTCAAAGTCTTCCTTGAATGATCACACATCCGATCCAGTTTACATCCTATGGATGTAAACTGGATCCACACTGGTGTCTGAATAATTCAAGATAGCTCTCATATCATCTGTGTTCCTTTTCTTAGATGCTATGCAGCAAACGTTTTTAGAGGTGTTCCCCAAAATAAGATCATAGGTATCTACCAGCATAACTGCAGGAGAGAAAACAACCCTATTAGTTTATCACTTACCCACCTATAGATATTACTGCGCTTGACTTGGTCCTATAAGCCCATGTTTGTGAGACACCCCAGACCTTTCAGTTGGCTCCTAAACCTTCAATAATCAACGTGTAACCTGGGTGAATATGTTGTCTAAAGTGTTTATTGCTGTGATTGGATCAGTTTTAAGATAAACGGCAATTCATAAGGCTTGCACAGTGAAAGAATAACTAATTCGGCCTGTAGTGTACGCGTGAGTTCAAATCCCTAGTGACACTGCTGTTAAACCCAAGATGTTTCCACTTGTTTTTATTTATAGCTTATACAGATTCATGTTTCAACAGTCAGCAAATGACAATGTTGATGCATTTCAACTATTTGTTTGCTGACTTTTGAAACATAAATGAGCAAGAATATATATATATTTTTTTCAGTGAACACAGATACAGGGAATAGCTTTCCTCCTGTGGTTTTCCACAGTCAGGTATCTCCTGTATATATATAATATATATATACACATATTTATTTATTAATACTAGCTAAATACTAGATTAAAATCTATTTCTATGTATTAGAATCTGTTTAATAATTACATAGCAGTATATATATATATATATATATATATGTAAATGTAACATATTCCGATATCGATTGCACACAAGTTTAAACTTAATTTCTCATAATCCTACTACTGTTTCTGTGTAAAAAATGAATGCAGTGCAATTATATCAGAAAAGTTACTTGAATGCCATATAGAGCAATTTATAATTATACAATTCAATTCTGAAAATCTGATATCGGCTAAACATACAGAGAGATTGTGTGTAAATTTTAAAAGGTGAAAGTTTATTTTAAGACATCCTAAATAGGCAGTGAATTAGTCACTTATTTGTATTTGGGAATAAGTATACAACCAAATCTTATGAAGATGCTATCTATGATTTAGTGCTAGCTAATCATTAAAATAGTACATTCCTATTAGGTGATATTTCAAATAATGTTCTCCCTTACTAAAATAAATATCAATCAAGCAATAAAACATCTAATTATTTAATCCAGGACATGATAAAACTTGCTCTCAGTGAGTTCTTCTTGAGTATGAAGGGAAATAGTTTGCGGACAATGTAGATTTTGAAAACAAAGCAATGAGAAGTAGAGAGTGTGTTCAGGGACAACCTTGTCTGTAAGGGCAATGTTAACACTCTTCTGCCTGTCCAAATACTGACAGTACTGAGTCAGTTGTCATCGTGAGCATATTTCCTGAGGTGGTTTCACTGAACACTGAATGAATTAGCGTCCCTGGAGGCCTGCGCTGAGAGAACACAGACCATGAAGGTACTGCTGCTCTCGTCTGCAGCGTCTCACTGAGGGCCACTGTGAACTCTGAGTGGTCATTCCAGCTCATGGATAGAGACAAATACACAGAGACACTGACATGTAAGTATTAACACATTCACTTTTTCACAGGAGTATCCATTCGATTGATACATTCTGAACCGTGTACAGGAAGCATCTTCACAGAGCGCTCCACTGCCTCGCGGAGGGCCGAGTCTTTAACCGATTCCGCTGTGGACTTTGTGAAAAAGGACGATACAATCTTGTCATAGCACACCTCTGGGTAAGGTAACAATAATGCAGCCAAGGCTCCTGTACACAAATTCACTCACACATTGATTCAGTTTCGGTTTCTAATTGAAAAGGCAGGGATTAAAAACAGATAAACAGTCACACAATCATCCTAATGGTTCCATAAATATATGGGTTCATGTAACTATATATACATATACACATATATATATATATATAGTTTTTCTCTTCATATTTAATGCACTATTGGCTACTGTTTGTGCTTAAAATCAAAGAGCAGTTTAATGAGCTGTTGTTGTTGTTTTATATTATTCCTACAAAGGTGGATCTCAGAAGCACTTTGAAAAACAAGTTCCATTTTTTTGTAAAATCCGAAAAAAAAAGCTAAAAAAATATCCCATGGTGAAAAACAAACAAATAAACCAAACAAAATCAAAAGAAAATGTCACCAAGAAAATAATAATAATAATATTACATCCTGCATCAACACTATGGCCCAATAATTTAAGAAAATAGAAGTAGTGTCTCTAAAACGTTCGTATTGCTTTGTACCTCTCACCATCCCTGGATTGAGCTGCGCCCCACAAAGAAAGGTCTTAAACAGTATCTGGAAGTGGCCCTCGGCTGGGAGGCTGAATGTCGTCCATCGTATCTTCTGCAAAGCTGGTGGACACAATCCAGGAGAGTTCTTTGGGTTCACCAGCAACCAAGGTAGCGTCTAAAGTGTCTTGGAAGAGAAACAGTCTTAATGAATTCATGTCTGTTTATTATTTTTTTTTTTCCTTTTTTTGGCAATGCAGAAAGGACAATGGTGATCGCTATTCTTAATGTCAGTTTTATTATTACTGTTGATGTCGCTGTGGCTGATGTTTAATGTTCGCCGTCAGTCTGCTCGAAGGAGAAACTGGGAAGAGTCAATAGCTTTGGGTTGGGGGAGCCGTCGGGGGGCACACCCTCCCCAGCCAGGTCTATCGAGTCCTTGGAGTCGCAGGACGGTGCCCGCCTCCTCAGGCAAGTGTCCCTCCCTGGCGGTGGGGGCAGCCCCGTGTGGAAGCCAGGCTGGAGCTCCTGGCTCTCTGGAGGCTCCACAGAGATGCAGGGGGGACTCATCTTCTTCTTACGCCGCGGCGAGGGCTGCTGGAAACTCTCGGCGCGCGAGACGAAGCCCGAGGAGCCCGAGCTGCGCTGGGGGCTGCTCTCCACGGACGAGCAGATCTCGATGGAGTGGCGGCGCGGGTCGTCCAGCCAGGAGGCGGGCCGGGTCAGCAGGAGGCGTCGGCCCTGAGTATCCACACTGTGGTACTTCTTCAGCTGGCGGAGACAGGGCCCTCGGTCCGAGCCCTCGCCCAGGCCCAGCCCGGCCGTAATGATGCGCGACACCTCCTGGTCCACGGTGTCCTCCTGCTCCCCGAAGGGATTCCTCCTGGTGGGGGGGAGCGGGGGAGGTGGAGGAGGAGGGGGGGATGGCGATGGGGATGGGCTGGGAGAGGGGCACTTGGGCATGTTGCTCTGATTGTGCTGCGTGCGAACGCTGGAGCGTGCCAGTTTAGGGGATGCCCCGGGGGTGGCGGGCACCAGCAGCACAGCCGGCTGGGAGGGGAAGCCCGAGGCAGACAGTTCGCTGTTCCGGCTCTGCCCCGCTGCCCCCTCCTCTACCGCTTCAGTGTACAAAGTGTCCAGGGAGTCATTGATCACCGCCACCTAAATGGAGGAGGGGAAAGGGGGAGGGCAGGGTTAGGAGGACACAGGTGGGAAGGTGAGAGGGAGACAGGTTAGTATGGTGGTGGTTATGGTGGAGGGGTTGGGGTTTAGGTTAGGAGGGGTGTAGGTAATCTGTCCACAATTCGAACAAACCAAAACAACACTGGAAAGAAACTCAATAAACATTATTACATTTTTTGGTGCTTTCTCTGTACTGTGTAAATACACAATTTCCATTAAAATTGTGAAAGGCTCTACAACCCCAGTCCTGCAGTTCTACAGGGTTTTCTGGTTTCCATTCAGAACAATTACATAATTTAACTATGCTTCCTTATGCTCCTGCATACTTTGTTAGCACTTCTATTGTTTTACTGTGACTTCTCCTTTGACTTACTGTATTCTTCTTCTTATTATTTATTTCTTAGCAGACGCCCTTATCCAGGGCGACTTACAAAATATAAGCGCAATACAAAGTGTATTATGTCCGCCCTTGCTATCTCATTGTACTAGGGGTTCCCAATATCTGGTGATGGAGGGCCAATTTCCGGAGGTTGCATGGGATGGGGGGGCGCAGTAGAAAATGAACTACCGATGAAACTAAATATGTCCCAAATCATACCTTTTAAATTCCTATATATTGTGGTTGAAGGTTGTCTTTGAGGGGCTGCACTAAACATCCTTGAGGGCCGCATTTGGCCCCCGGGATGCACTTTGGGAACCCTTGTACTAGAATGTAGGCTGCACTTTTGTAATGCTTTAAAATGTGTCTTGTGTAAACTAAGTCATGCTGGATAAGGGCATCTACTAATAAATACATAATAATAAGAATATTCACAGAAAAGTGGACAGCACAGTTCCCAAAGTGCTGTGAACATCCTCAGTGGTTAGTCAATCTCAATACAGATCACAGGGCTGTTAAGCTATGAGTAATAAATCACTGGGGAACAATGCGAGGCAGGAATTTGAATTTGACTACTTAACCCTGCTAGGCTTTCAGTTTAACACATCGCAGCTGTAAGCTCAGGATTGCAGACAGGTCAGTCAAGTTACTTTTTCTGGATTGGCTGTCAAGGAAAGTCTGGGAAGGGTGGGTGAAGGTGGGAATATGATATGCCACACTCCCTCCAAAGCAATGCTTTGAGGTGAGGCAAGAGATATTTTAATTTTTACTTACAGGGCCTAATTAATGTTTCCTGTTCTGATCTATCCCCCCCCCCCCCCCCCCCGTGGGAACAGACCCATAACATAGTTTCATTTTCCTGTAGCTCCCTCAGATTGCACAAGACCTATGGATATAGCTATCAGCTATACAGCACATCAAAAAACTGAACTCTTCAGCCATGAGAAGGCAAGGGAAGGGACTTTTATCCAAATTCAGACTGAATGAGTAACTGCAACCTAGTGGGGAATCACACATTCACACAGTATATTAAAAACAAGTGTATAAAATTATATACAAATATTTTTATACATCTGTACAAAGTAGATATCTCACACATTCTGGCAAAGCTATGTCACTTTTAACACTAGCTTCAGATTCTAAGGCTTCATATAAAATGGATTCATTTTAATCAATGGTGGGAAGAAAAATATTGAAATATTGCATTGATTTGAGGTCCTGAATACAGGGAAAGCAAAGCAAGGAAAACCAAAAACATTAATTTTTTAAATCTATAAGAGCTTTTTGTTTTCTTGTTTCTGTTGTTTTGCCTTACAAACAGAAACACAAGCAAATATTATAGAAAGGACAGTCAATTAAAGCTGTTCAAAGCAGCAGTACCTATGTAAGAGGTCTCTCATGTCCAGTGTGCAATTTATAGATTTAGCTGATCACCAAGAAGGATATCACAAACTGACTTATTATAATCAATTACTCAGAGAGTGCTATAAAATTAACATTGTGTAGCATGAACATTATACAATATGCTAGTTTATTTAGTTCTTATTGCAGTGACTGACAGATATGAGAATGCTCGTAATTTAGTCTTCAGAGAAATGAATTCCATTAGAATTAGTCAGATGGATTTTAACTGGAATTATATGTACGTGTTGTTTGTGTTAATTATAATAGTGGTCTATCAGCATGCCATGTCTACAGTTCAACAAGGAGCAAAAAACAAATTAACTAACTAGTTTACAAGTAATTTTCCTGTGGTTTTAGGAAGTGATTAATTTATTATGTATTTTCCATCTAAAAACCAAAAAAGTCAAGTTATTTTGGCATTTTCTCTGTTGTGCTGTGTCATTTTAAAATACGCAAGTACATTTTTTTCTTTCTAAAAGAGAAATAAAAGTTGCACACTGGAATACAAATCGGTGATAAAGATGACAATTTGAATTTTAACTGCTTCTATTTAGAGAGAGAGAAACATTTCCCTAAACAGGATATTTGTGTTGCATTTCTGTAGAATAGGTAGTACACAACAACAGAAATCAATGTATTACAGAGAATGTGCTATTATGTAAAATGAGTTCTACTGTTAGCTGCAAGGGCGCTGTATAATGCACCTTTCTGAGTTTTATCTTAGTTCATTTCTCCTTATACTGTTGTGCCAACTCCCATTAACCAAGTATCTAACTGTAAACAAAGAAATACATTGCAATGAAACAGGGCTGTCCAAAACATGAACTTTCTGCTTTCAGAATTGTTGCATTGTGTGAAAAACTCTGGTATGCTAAGCAAACACAAAGACTTGACTGCTGCTCTGTGGGTTTGTTGTGCACAAGGCTTTTAAAATCAGACCCTTGTTCAGACCCTCCAGAACGAGCTCTCCCTCTGAGGGAATGACTGCAGCCCCTGGGCGTCACTGGGCTTGTAGACAAACATGAACCTGAACACATTACATTTCAGGATACTGACACCAGTGAGCCTTGTGCTTAACCTGACCTTTGAAAGTTGGGGTTCTCTGGGGCCCTGTACAGAGCGCTCTGAGAAGCACTTAAAGGAGGGGTAAAAGGCAAGGAGGAGGCGAGGGAATCGGGGTGGGGTGGGGAGGCAGGCAGGGGGTTAAAAGCAGGAGTATCTGTGTCGGAGGAGAATGTGGGGGTCTGGCTTGTGATGTACGAGGCTTAGCTGAGATGGGTTAGTTGAGATATACAAATAAAAAAGAAACAAAACAGAGAAGGAGGAATTTGATGAGAGAAGGTAGAGGAGTCAACATCACAAGCACATAATCTATGTTACCTGCCCCTCTTCTATGGGACACAAACTTACCTGGATAGCTGAATGCAGGAAAAAGTATGCTACCATTCTTTTAAAATGACTGCACCTTTTGAAAATTATAAAATATGGAGGGAAGAATATGTGTGCCATTGGTATTGGGTATAATTTGCTATATAAGATATATAATAAGATTTGCTATATAAGATATAAAATAAGATTTAATTTTTTTCTTAAAAAATTCTTTACATGCAGAATATTTAGGTGTGCCTTAAATATTGACCTGGACTGACGTTAACAGTTCTGTTAAAGAGGAGAGCTGGCTGTCATGTCCTACATTTTTTTTTAGGAATTCTCAGAATGTAAAAGCCACTGCGATATGAGAGAGGTGTTTTTCCTTTCCACACCCTTCCAATTTGATATCTGCAAATCTTCATCAACTTGGCCATATCTCAGAGGTGTGAATGCACACATTGATTGCAGCTAAATGTGTAACATGCCCAGGAAAACAATACATGATTAAAACTAAAAATCCTACAAAAATACTTGATGTTCCTGTAATCCAAAGACTGTACACATATACAAATTTGTAGTCTGTTTGGCCAATATTCAAAGCTGTAACTGAAAAATATATCAATAGAAAACTATATTTTGAGGTACAGTTTGACTTACAATGTTGACAGTTAAAGCAGTAGTAAGCAGAGCTGTAAACGCTTCAGTGAAGTATATGACGTGTTTGTACAGAGTTATACTACATCTACACTGACCATAGTGCTTAAAACTGCAGCTACAGCTGACACTACTGCATGTACATTAAATGGATCAAAATAGTGCTTAAATTACAGTGTATCCTAATGCAAGAGTACTTTTGTAAGGCTTCTTCCTGGGGAGCAGAAGGTCCCGGTGGACTGATGGTGGGGGTGCTCACCTGTCTGCGCAGGGTGCGGTTGAGGGTCTGTGCCCGGCGCGGGGGTGGGATACGGGGGATGCTCTCAGAGTCAGAGTAGCTGTGAGGGCTGATGGGGCGGAAGAGGTCAGTGGGCACCGCCAAGTGCTGAGTGCTGCTGTCCGCTGGCTGGGACTGCACTGAGGTGGTGGAGCCTGGCGGAGAGGGGGGGAACAGGGTTACACACCTGTATACAATCTATGTATAACCGTCCTCTGCAGCAGGACTGTCTGTGTGCTGATGGGACACGAACGCCATTACCTTTGCTTTATGATCCCTAGTTTTTAAAAAGGAATTCCCGCCATTTTGGACCCAATATGGAATCTCTAATTAGTCAACTTGGCCATTGCCTGGACTGGGTGCTTCTCCAAACGCTTCTGGAGATGAGTCAAAGCACATGTCCGACGCAATGCTACGCTAAGTTGTTAAAGCCATCTGTCATTTTTCAAATAGCAAAGCCCAGCTAGTGTATGATTAACAGAAGGTGAAAAACAAAAGGCCTAAAAGAAACAAACAAAGCAGAAAAGCATAGGCAACTGATAAAAAGTGCAGGCTTACCTGACTGACCCTTCTGAGGTGACGCAGTGCGGGGTGAGGGGGCGCCTGTGGGGTGGAGTGGCAGGAACATGTAGCTGTCATTGGGCAGGGAGTGCGTTCGGCCCACCGAGGGCTTCCTCACGCACAGCAGGTTCTCGGTCAGCTGCTCGCCTGGCTCCCCATCCACCTCTGAGAGCTCGGGCTGGGGGCACAGAGAGCAGCGTGAGCCCCGAGGACAGACACAGGACAGGCCACTGCAAAGCACACACAGGCCGCACCGGCACACAGTGCACAGGAAGACGTGACAGAGAGCAGATTGACACAGCACTGGTTTAGGAGTGCCACAAAACCACTCCACTACTGCAGTGCTGAGGATTTCTTTCTTTACTAAAACATCTGAGAAAACTGCGGCCTGTGGGAGGAGACTGGGAGTTCATCTCCAAAATGGGTATATTTATGATTGAAAGAGGCATATTGAAAGGCAGAATTAAAGCATATTATATGGAATTAAGAGCAGCTTGTAGCTTTAAGAGTTTAAATATATATATATATATATATATATATATATATATATATAGCCAATGATGGATTCACCAAAGCAAAGTGTTAACTGAGTAATACTGCAAGTTTTAACTACTACTTTTTCTAATTTGTTTAGCAGTGGGAAGGGTGATGTCAGCCTGGTAAACACAGTTGCCAACTGGCACCAGTACTGCAGGACACTTTGGGACAAGACTGGACTGAAAGTGGTGCTTAAACTGTAATTCATAAAGGAGTTCATGTGTAAAAACTGAATACTGAACCTAAAGACGTTTTGCTACTTAATTATTGATACACAGCAAACTAATACAACAGTCTTCGTATTAACAAATAATAACAAAATGCATCTCAAATATTTTATTTTTTCTAGTTTATGGAGTTACTTTTTATTGTACATGTTCTATTCTTCCTTTGTAGATTCATAACTTACACCCACATTCCTCCTTGGAAATAGGGCCTCTGCTCCAGAGTGAACAGCTGATATATAAAATGTATTTATATAAATACATAAAACTGAAACCAAACGGAAAATAATAAAAATAATAAAAATCAAGGATTTTCTGTTGGGTTTCAGTGTGGAATTTCAATTGATTAAGCACATTACTACCTCAATAGATAAAAACAAAAACTAAATTATAATAAAAAAAGGACAAATGAAAATCAAATATGGCACGGCTAAAATGTTTCTGTAGTAGAGAAATTGTAATGGTATAATTTTGTTTTGGCCAATTTTCTCATCTTAGAAGAATATTGAATATTTCTGTAGTTTTTTTTTTTAATTTGTTTAAAAACCAAATTGGTGTAATGCTCTGGGGGGGCCTTATTTCATGGTTTTAAATGGCAGCAGCTTCCGAAAACAACTCTTTCTGATGCAGGGACGAGACCCATAGGGATGCTAAAAGGGCAATTAAACAAAAAGGCCTTGCTTTATCCTCCAGATTTAATTGGATTTGCCTCTGTCTGGGCCACACAGGCCCATTTTCTTAAAGAATTTATTATTGGAACAGTAGAGAGGAGCAAGAGGCAACTTAATTACTGTTTGGAACAGCGGGCTGATGGGCTGAGTGTAATCTTGCTGCTGTTTCTTCACGTCCTCTTGGGATGTTCAGCTGTAATGACTGACGCGTACTTCAGACGGGCAGTCGGAGGTACAGCACATCTTTAATCCCTCAGTAGTTTTTAATGAATATTGTTTTCCTGAGCTCATCAAGTTTCACTTAGCCATCTGCAATTTGGTTCTCATTTTTTAGGAACAATCACAGCAGATTTCCTTGATTTCAAACATTTGTTTTTAATTAAAATTGCTTAAGGTCATTCCTGAAAAATCTGCTAGAAGAAGAAACGGAATGACCTTTCCTGTTGCTGGTAGTCTACTTTCATTAACATAAAAAATAGGCTCGCTGATGCCCTGATGCCAACATTTAACAGTAATATACTGAGTATATTTCAAAAGCATCCTGATTTATAGGTTGCTTTCAGGCTTTTCAAAAGGCAGCTTTCAAAAATAACCTGTGGAGTTCTCCATTTTAAACGTGATTGGCTTGGTAAATTCATAATGGCTGCATAAAGTAAGTCCAGACTGTAATAAAAGAACCCATTGACATACTTCATGAAACCAAATGGACAATTAAACCCAATACACACCATCCCCAAAGTCACAAGACTTGCAGAGAGGATTTGTGTTGTGGTGCCTTAAATAGCAAATCTCCCACAGGCCCAGTGCTCTCGAGTGCTTTGGGGCCACCGCTGGCAGCGTGTCATTACTGTCAGGGATTTAAAGGAAAGGTGCACCTTTTTGCAAGTCAACAGTAATATATTGCCATACGCATATATTACAATGACACTTGTGCAGCCCTTTCTAACCCTTCAGCTGATGGTATGTGCTCACTCGGCTCTTTCAGCTTCCAGTGCTGTGCAATTGGCCGGGAGCTGCAGTTTTTTTCCGATGCACGTTTCTCTTCGCCAGGGACAGGCCTGGGGCTTTCACAGCCTCATTTCATTGCGGTTTCGGCCCAGACTCCCACCAAGGATGACTGCAGAAACCCATCTCATAACAGAAGAACCTCACAGGCGCCTATTGTTAACCCCACCCAGCACCCCAAACCCTGACTTGTCGGCCAACAAGGCTATGCACAGATGAGAGGTGATGGAAGGCTGCTGTGGTCTGCTACATAGCTCACACATGCCTCCTAGGGGAAGTTGTGGGCTTTAGCAGTTTCTCAGGCCTAATCCAGTCTTCAGTTCTAAGGAATGTTCTTCCAACCCCTACCTCTGTATGTAAGACAATAAGTATCTATGCATGCAACATGGAGCAGCCAAAAGGGCTTGGAGGCCTTGAATCAACAATGTTGCATTCTTGAGCAAGGTACTCCATTGACTCCAATCAGCTGAATTAATAGGTGCCAGCACTTTACCCTTGGCATTGTGTTTCTGCCTACAGGGCCCATGTAGAACAAATGACTGACCCGCACTTTCAAAAGGAAGTGAAATAATACAGGTTTTACACAGCATGGCTGGTATATTTATTTCAAGGTAAGAATATCTCATCTGAGGAACCATTTGTGAAACTGAGGGGGGACAAAGAAACACCATGTCACGGAATGAAGCTCATATTTCAGGTAAGATTAGAGCCTGTGAATTTAGTGCTAATGGGCAAAAAGTTAACGTTTAAGACACAAATTTTAGTTGTTTTGTTTTCCAAGCCGAGCCCACAACCTCTGCCAGGAGACAAGCGCTACTGTACTAAGAGCTTTGAGGTCACAAAGAGAGGAGGAAAAAAATAAAAATAAAATAAACAAATAAAAGTCACAGAACAAGAACCAGCACCACCGTGAACCAGACAAAATAGAGTGGAGACACTGAGGAGACGAGGACCTGCAGCATCAGTACAGGAGAGAAGCGGAAAAATGGGTCCAGAGATGTCAGCAGAGAGGCACAGTCTGCGGTGGGCAGGAGATGCACGCACTACTCTACTGTACACACGCCAGGCCACAGGTGGGATGTGTACACACAGAGAGAGAGAGAAGAGGTGCGGATGGTTAAAACCTTGGGCTTCCAAACACAGCGGCCAGGCTTTGTGTTCTCCAGTGACACTGAAAAGTATGGGGGGGGCAGGGGAACAGGCTGTGCACCCTATCAGACTCAGGTAAATATACAGGGTGATAGATTGACTGTATACAAATCTAACTTAAAATGAGAACTCATCAGTAATATGATGAGAGAAAACGGGGGGCAAGAAGCCAAAATTGGACTTGGTCTCTTCCTAGGCCAAAGTGGGAAACTCCCAGAGATGCTCTTACAATGTATTAGTAAAACCTTTATTTCAGGGGGTAGGATCTCACACATAAGCACATGGTATTAGTATTACCATGTACTGGCATTCAATAATTTTTGTATCGATTTTTTCATTTAGAACCAAAAGCAAGGCCAGGTGTGTTTGAAACCCTGAAGGTAAGTGACTGCAAAGGAAGAGGTTTTTGATTTTTCTACTGTAAGTACATTGCACTCCAGAGTAGTTAGTAAGAGAGTGTTAATATCGTCAGGCATAGAGTCATCCGTCAGAGCTAGGGACCAGGATTTCTCAGATGTCAGAGACAGAGCCTCCATCTCCGCTAGAGGAATCTAAACAGGGAGAGACAAGCCAAGTGTGAGACACTGTGCATTCCAAGAACAGCAGCGGACATATAGACAGACACACGCATGCACGGGCACATACAGGATCACACACAACAGCCCCCACGGGAAGCAAGAAGCAAAAATATCCAGGGAAATTAAAAAATACAAAAGAAATCAATAGTACAATACAACACAATGAAGATTTTCATAAAAAGCAGTAAATCTGTCAGCTTGTTTACAGTGTTAGTGATTTATGCATCTGCTGGCCTGAGGTGAACAACACAGAGCCCTTAGCTGGCATGAGACACTTACTGCAACAGAACAGAGCTGCTGGGGACATTTGTATGGATAAAATACTTCATTAAAATAACACAACATTCTGGCTAAATATGATGCGGAAAGAAAAAAAAAATAAAGAAATGGAAAGAAAAGAAAAGACAAATCTGAGGGGAGCACAGATGAGAATTTATATCTTGGACAGTGCTGCTGTGAATCTTGCCTTTCATAACTGACAGCAACCAAGACTCCATGGGGAGTGCGGTTTGATTGGCTGAGTGATGCTAGACCATGGTTTCCTTGGTTATCTACACAATCGCGATCCCTGTGGCTTATTGGGTGGTTTGGAAGTCCACAGTGTTATCAGTGAAAGCTGCAATAGTTCTACCAGCAATGCTATGCTGTTTCTGGGCTGTGGGCTCAGTGTTTGAAAAAAGCAGATTGCAAGCTAGTGCTTTTTTATGGGGTAAACAGTCTCCATCTCTCTCTCTTTCTGTCAGAGCAGCAGATGCAGCAGTGAGCTAAAGATTTCTGCACGCAAAAGGTATGACAAAGAATTGCAGAGAGTAAAAACAAACAAACAATAGAATTCCATTATTCAACCAAGAAAAACAGACAAAGATGAAAGGTGCGCGTGGGAAAAACCTAATGCACGTTATGCATCCAGGCGAGCACGCTGTTCTCAGGCTGCTGCAAGGACCAGTTTTCGGTGTTTTCAATGACAAAGATCTATTTTGGCTCTCGAGCATAAGATGCTGCCCACCTTGGCACACAGATTGCAGGGAAATATACCCCAACAAAAACAACAGATGTCAAGAAGCAACTGAAGAAAAAGGTCAAGTTCTCCAATGAGGTGAACCTGGATGTGCACTCTAAAGTAGGTTTGACTGGAGGGGATTCTGGAGTGCAGAAACTCTAAATAAATACATCCATATCCACATGTGACCCATGCTTGGAGGATGAGTCACACGCTAACCCAAACTGGACTGGATTGGCTGTAATTCCTTATTGCTTCTGGGGTTATTCGGGGTTAAGAGCTCTACAATTAAAGCCTTGTTGAATTAGTTTAGTTTCATTCTTAACTGAACTAAACAAAAGCAAAGTGCTATTTTTGTCTACATCTGTAAACTAGTAACACAGCAGTGACAACTTGAAAAATGAAAAACAGCAATAGCAAAAGCTTAACTGTTACATGGGTCAGAGGGCAATAATGCAATATTGTCATTATTTGTAACCCCAGAACTTATTCT
Organism: Amia ocellicauda; assembly: GCF_036373705.1. Classification (NCBI taxonomy): domain Eukaryota; kingdom Metazoa; phylum Chordata; class Actinopteri; order Amiiformes; family Amiidae; genus Amia; species Amia ocellicauda. Next base: position 33,718,999 of record NC_089854.1, on the reverse strand, counting down.
TGATTTTGTTCATGTAGATATTGTCAAGTATCTCTTATTCACTTCAGTGTGAAAAAACGTTTTTTCTCATTGCATTCTAATAGCTGATTGGAGAATGGCCGATACCTCAAAACATTCAGCAAATGTATAGCTTTCAACACAGGGTAATATAGAACTCTTTTACTCTTAGTCTTTCATCAACAAGTCTTTGGCCATTTTGGAAGCTAGCTTGTGTTCATATTTTACATCCCTGTGCAGATTGTTCCATAATGTAATTGCAGCCCGTGGAAATTCCAACCTGGGGCAAGGTTATAGATTGTAAATATGAGCTATTTTGGCTCATCTATTATTCTTTAAATAAACAAGGAAATTATTTCTGGGAGCATAAAAAGGCAACAGTGACTATTTTACAGTGAGTTTTTCAAGGCAAATTGATCTATGGGTTTATTTTTTACAGAAAAAACTAAAACTAAAACTACATTAGAATCACAGGCATTGCCACTGAGACAATAAAGGGCCCTGCCTATAATTTTTATGAGGTTGTAGCTTCAGAATGTAAATGTAGCCTTTGGATTTGCTCGGACTGGGAGCGTCCACAATACAAATGAGGGCTTATCTTTATTAATAACCCTGTTACTTCACATCAAGGCCCAGAGAGTAGTGGATTTGTGCTAAAAAAATGGACTACTTGTAATTTTGCATGAAGTGTATGGTTTTTCATTACTAAATGTTGTTCTAGTCCTTTGATGGGGAGTTTAATTGTTCCCCAGAGGCGGCAGAGCACACTGCTATACCCTGTGCTCCAGCGTGTTTGAGAATCATTAAAAACAATGGCCGTGAAGGTGCCGCTGAAGTGCAGTTATTAGTTTAACAAGCGGGAAAGATGTGCCGCACAGCAACTGCTTCAACAACTTGATGCAGCAGCATTGGATTCATTTCTCCTTATCTTATTGGCTAATTTTCCAAGGAACTTGAAATATAATTAATTATGAAATATCCGATGCATTAATGCAATCAATTTTACACACATTAGCACCAGTCCTGGACTACCCAATATTATTTTAGGTAGGGTAGCCCAACATTAGTGCTGTTCCAGGTCTGTGAAACTGTCTTCACCGTTTCTGTCTTCACAATTCTTTTTTAAATTGTAAGTACACATCACATTTGTCATGTCACGAGGAGGTGCCGGAGCTGTGCCTAGAGGTGCTGGAGCATGGACAGTCTCAAATTCTGAGGTGCTGGACAAATTAAGCTCTGGTTCTGGCTTTGGGTGTCTACTTGTATGGAGTTTGCATGTTCTCCCCATGACCACGTGTTTTATTGCCTGGTGCTGAGGTTTCCACCCACACCCCAAAGACATGCTATTTATATAAGCTGCTCAGTAGTTGTGTGAGCATGGTGTGTGCATGTACGTCCCTAATGTCCTTTCTGGAGTCTACCCTGCCTTGGGCCCCATGGCTGCCAGGTTAGGCTCCAGCTCAGTGTGACCCTGTACTGGAGGAAATGGTTATGGAAAATAGATGGATGATGCAGAGGTGGAAAGAGTACTGAAAAATCCTACTCAAGTACTGTTACTTTGATGTAGAAGAAACCCATGATTCAAGTAGAAGTAAAAGTACTGGTATAAAAAACTACTCAAGTAAAAGTAAAAAGTAGCTAATTTAAAAAGTACTTGGAGTACAAGTTACTTAGTTTATTTTATCATTGTCACATGATCTCCAAGCAAACACTAACTCTGTATATATATACTCAGCAAAAAAAGAAACGTCCCTTTTTCAGGACACTGTATTTTAAAGATAATTTTATAAAAATCCAAAGAACTTTACAGATCTTTATTGTAAAGGGTTTAAACAATGTTTTCCATGCTTGTTCAATGAACCATAAACAATTAATGAACATGCACCTGTGGAACGGTCGTTAAGACACTAACAGCTTACAGATGGTAGGCAATTAAGGTCACAGTTATAAAAACTTAGGACACTAAAGAGACCTTTCTACTGACTCTGAAAAACACCAAAAGAAAGATGCCCAGGGTCCCTACTCATCTGCGTGAACGTGCCTTCGTCATGCTGCAAGGAGGCATGAGGACTGCAGATGTGGCCAGGGCAATAAATTGCAATGTCTGTACTGTGAGACGCCTAAGACAGCGCTACAGGGAGACAGGAAGGACAGCTGATTGTCCTCGCAGTGGCAGACCACGTATAACAACACCTGCACAAGATTGGTACATCCGAATATCACACCTGCGGGACAGGTACAGGATGGCAACAACAACTGCCCGAGTTACACCAGAAACGCACAATCCCTCCATCAGTGCTCAGACTGTCCGCAATAGGCTGAGAGAGGCTGGACTGAGGGCTTGTAGGCCTGTTGTAAGGCAGGTCCTTACCAGACATCACTGGCAACAACGTCGCCTATGGGCACAAACCCACCTTCGCTGGACGTGATTTCCTTCAAGACAGGAATGTCAGTGTTCTGCCATGGCCTGCGAAGAGCCGGGATCTCAATCCCATTGAGCACATCTGGGACCTGTTGGATCAATGGGTGAGGGCTACAGCCATTCCCCAAGAAATGCCTGGGAACTTGCACGTGCCTTGGTGGGAGAGTGGGGTAACATCTTAAAGCAAGAACTGGCTAATCTGGTGCAGTCCATGAGGAGTAGACGCACTGCAGTACTTAATGCAGCTGGTGACCACACCAGATACTGACTGTTACTTTTGACTTTGACCCCCCCTTTGTTCAGGGACACATTATTCCATTTCTGTTAGTCACATGTCTGTGAAACGTGTTCAGTTTATGTCTTAGTTGTTGAATCTTTTTATGTTCATACAAATATTTACACATGTTAAGTTTGGCTGTTGCTGATAAATACAAATACAATCCCAATGCTAACTTACTTAGAACACTAACAAATGCTGATATAACTTTACTGTTAGTTTATTGTGGGGAACATCACTGGTCAGGACAGGAGGCTGTATTTTACAGAAACATCTCTTTCCAAAAAGCAAATTGCTATTACAGGTTTGTAATTTGTGATATTTTCTGTTATTTCGTCAATATTGCTGAATGATGTATTCATTGTGATCGTGTGAACGTTCACTGTTTCAGAGATCAGTGCTATTTTGAAAACGAGTGCGATGCTGATTGGCTATAATGGATATATTGCCTTTTGATATAAATCAGGAATGTCAAATGTTGCGTTAAAAAAAACAACAGTTTTTGGAATTTTGATTACAAGACATAACTCGTTTTAGATTAAACTGTGTATACTATGTGAAAAAGCTACCCCCTAGGAGTATATCCATAGCAATAACTTGAATTATGTGTGGAATTGGCTTTGATCATGTTTTGCCACAAACCTCTTCAAATGTTTGCTCACTAATAAGGTGTAGCAATTCCCCAAGTTTTGATTCAGTTCAATTTTCGATTGGAACATACTCTAGCAATGTGAAAGCGCATTGAAATGGCTCGGTTTTACAGATGTGTACAGCATTACCTTAATTCTCCTGTGTATCTTGTATTTGCATGCATTTGCCCTCATGGTAATAATATATAACAGTTTAAACTACCATCTGCACAACTGCATATTTCATTTTGTAGCAGCGGGGGGGGGGGACTGCTGTGTATTCCCATTTGCCTCCTCCATTCCTGGCCTCTGCCTGCTGTGTGGCCTTTGCTTTAAAAGGGGGAGGCAAAAAAGGGATTCTTGTTTAGCCCTGCTCTCAACAGCTTTTTACCATCTGTCATTAAAGTTTAAACTGCATTGAAACCTGTGAGTAACCTGGAAATTACAACATCAGACCTATGACATGTGTTCAGAGAATGTTACATTGAGATTGAGATGTCCCTTATTATAAGCACATGGCTGAATCTGAACCCATCTACAAGGCAAACAAATGGTCAATGGTCATTGGTCTTACAATGGAAGCAAGAAGTTTCAAACCTCAAATTCTCACCACTTTCTCCTTTGCCAACAATGGCTATGGTAAACATTGTTGACTGCTAGTGATGGATAAGGAATGGTCTGTCTTGGTGTTTAGGATGTTATGCTGCGGGAAAGAAAATGTCTCGAAGGGCCATGTGCTTTGTCCTCACTTCTACCCTGCTAGTACACGTGTCATTGCAGATGTTAAGCCGAGTTAACCAAAGGTGAATCCAAATAAAACAAATAACATAAAATAAGATTAAAAGGAGTTACAGTAAAAAAATCTGTGTCCTCTCCTTGAAAACGTTTGCAGAAAAATGCCTTGTCAACTGTCTTTACTTCTTGCTTTACGGATGTTTTCGCACATCTGTGATCTGAACCGAAATTCACCCACTATCTGATGTGTGATAACCCGTATGGCGTTGCACTCCTGAACGTGCAGTGAGGGGCTGTGAGAGGACACAGATTAAACAAGCAGGCTGCTTTTCAAAAAGCCATTAAAAGCACCATACTGCTCCCTTCCCTTCCATGATCCCTTTACTCAGCGGTACTTGGTGAATACCTTCTAGAAACGAGTGAAGCAGAGAGTAAGAAACCACAACCATTCAGGTTCCAAACAAACATGTATTGCTGTGAGACCAACATGAACAATGACTAGCTCCTTTATTAATATTAAAAATCACCCTCGGGAAAATGAGCAAGTCTGATTTCTCAGGTTGTGATGGAAACATAATCTCAGTATGTTTAGTATCCAAATTGTCATTTCAAAAATATGAAAGTGCAAGTTTTGATTTTCAAATGTCAAAAAAGTAAATGTTATAATAAAATGTAAGCCTCTGCTGCCCAAAAACAGACTGAACACTGGGCCTATGCCAACCAAACACCAACTACACCAAATAAAGGCCCTACTCTTGGTGACCAAACATCAAAAGTACCAGATTAAGACCCTACCACTATTAACCAATCCCAAATTACAGCAGCTGAAGACCTTGCCGGTGGTCACCAATCCCCAATTGAGGGCTAAGTGTTTATCCTACACTAGTCGTGTAACAATAGTGACATTTTCATGTGTATTACAATTAAATAGTAGGTAATTAGTCAATTGTAATAGTAATTCAACTAAGTAGTAGCTTAAATCAGTAAGGGTAAATTACAATAGTGACACAGAATTGTCCTTAGGATGTCTTTCCAGGATGTCTTACAGTATTTTTTAGTATCTTTGCAATGCAAGCTCTGCTGTTGCCATGCAGATTGCTCTTAGAATGCAGTTCAAATGCTATTACTAAAGCACATACAACAGCACCAAATACAGGCACTAGGAGTGGTAATTGGTAGCATAAAAGTGGTAAGGATGTGTCAATGCTGCTGTTGTAATTCAGCCTGACCAACTTAAACGTGTCACTCAAAGCACAACATTCTGCATACCCGAAACTCGCATGTAAATGCAGTCAAACAGGGCCACATGGTGGTAGCAGCGGATTGAGGTAGCTGTCAGGTTTAGATTTAGTTGGATTTTTACAAAGCCTTGGCACCATGCTGAGCAGGGCCAGGATAGAATAGTTTTCTTGCTGAGTGATAGGATTCTTACTGTGAGTGTGGGGGTAGAGGAATAGAGAAATAATGAATTCCCACCCCTCCCTCCCACTTCTATTTTAAACTGGGTCAACAAACATCAGACTGGGGAAAAAACTGCACTTAGCTCTGCTCATCTTCATTGGAATATTTTCCAACACCTTCCTGACTGACAGGTCTAATTGCTCGGCCTGGTGGATTTAAAAATCAAAAAGTCATGCATTATCGCTGATCTGAGATGCACACCTGTCATATAACTAAGGTCTCTTGTTTTCAGGTACGTGACACTGTATTTCTAGAACTCAGCTGCCCGGGTTTGCACAAAAAAAAAATCCAGAGAGCGTGTAAGTTCTGTTGTTGGGTCACTGCACTGGCTCTCAGTGAAGTCAGATTTTAAATGCATTTCCACACACATGAAAGACTCTGAGTCGACTAACCCTGGCCTTCCTACACTCCCGCTCACAGGCTATGCTATCTTCTCTCTGGATTACTCACCATTCCCAAAACTAGACCTTGTACTTTTGGTGAGCAGACATTTTGCTGCTGTGCCACAACACTCTGGAATGCTCTTCCAGTTTAAATAAGGCACTGTAACTCTGTCAGCCTGAGAAAAAAACTTGTCTATTTCTATATGCCTGCCTGTCTTCCTGGTTGATACAATTTTAACTGCAATGCTATTTACCCATTAACTGCATTGATCTTGTTCTCTTCTCAGGTAAATTGCATTTAGAGTTGTTTGTTTGTTTGTTTGCATGAGAGGCACTATATAAAATACAAGTTGTCCTCATGGATTTTCTGGTAGCGGGAGTCGGACGGACAGGCAGATGGACCGACAGAGAAACGCACACACAGGGGAACAGAAAAGAACAGACACAGCTGACAGAGAGGCGGGAGAGAGTGTGCGCCGGGGTGCCATTGACCTGTTTCTCGGTGGAGCACTTGCTGGGCAGTGGTGGGAGGGCGTAGTGGTGATAGACGGAGCCTGAGAGATTGTCCATGAGGCTGAGCTCTCCTTCCAGGGATCCCTGGATCAGCAGGGAGACTGTGTCAAACAAGTGCCTCCGCTGGGGACAGCACAGGCCAGCGTGCAGAAGGACAGAGGGAAACAGGGGAGGGAGGTGGAGAGAAAGGGGGGGAGGTGAGAGAGAGGGAGTGGAGAAGGGCAGGGGGGGTTGAGGAGGTCAGGCCAGGGAGGAAAGGAAGGAAGGACAGTAAAACCAGAAGTGTTGAGGAGAGAAAGAAGGGAAAACATGTACATTCTCAAGCAGATATTTCCCCTTGCCTTTGTTATTACAATACACGCCTGGCTGCATATGGCAAAGCATTGCCAACACTTTGTAATGCAGCACCTATGCAGATGGCCCACAGGCGAAGAATAAGAAAAACACCCTCACACAGTGTGATCTATTTTAGGCTTATATGGGACACAGACAACAGGTTCAAACTTACAGTGCAGCCACAGCTCCGAATGAGTGATAAAAACAGCTGCCCCAGAAGTATTTGACACTTGAACGTCTAGGGGATTTCACGGCACTATTGTACACATAGAGAGACACAGTGAGGCATAGAGCACAAAGACTGCTATATACGATGAAAATGGATTCCCCTAGTGGTGCAAACATGTAGCTACATGCCGCAACATGTGGAATAATCCCACAGCCACCTGTCAGCCAAAGAAAAGGAAATGCCTGCGACACCTGATCACAGTGCACCTGAGAGGAAATGCAGGATGGTGTTTAGAGAGCATTAAAACAAGAGTGTGGATTGCTTATTAATTTGGCTATAACGGTACTTCGTTTTCAGAAACCCGATTGGATTTTTACCCTGGAACGGACCCTAATGACAAGTACCTATACTGACCCATTGTTTCCACCATGACCATGATACCGGCTGCTACACATATTTCTCTGTTAATTAAGTATTTTATATGGTAAGTGGATTAGCGGCCCAAGGAGAGACATGGATTTAGCTAGCACCCCTAGGATTTATTTTATCACAGCCTTCGTAAAGGCTCTATTCCTGCATTTGGTGGCCAGCCCGCTGTTGCAACTGCTAGATTTGTCCACTGCTTTCAACCCTGATCCCCAGACTCACACATCCCATGTCCCACACAATATTACAACATGAACACGATGAGCCATATTATACAGGCTCTTGTACAAAGCAGGAAAGCTACACACATGTACCCAGAGTAAGGTAACAAGCTTCAGGTATCCAGCAGACAGTAAAACCTGGAGCACATGAGAAGAGTATGTGATGACTTATATGTTGCCATATATACAGAACTGACCCCTGTATAATTAAAGATATGTTTATGCTCAATACAGTAACATTCCCAGATAATAATAATATAATCCAGTTACTGAAAATAACAACAAACAACAACAAAATCTGTATCAAAAATGTGTCCCACCAGTCCTTCACAAATCATCTTGATTCCTTCTCATGCAATATTTATGTATAAGACCACTCAACTTCAATTCAGCTTCTGCAATGGCAGAATATATATATATATATATATATATACAGTGGGGGAAAAAAGTATTTGATCCCCTGCTGATTTTGTATGTTTGCCCACTGACAAATAAATGATCAGTCTATAATTTTAATGGTAGGTGTATTTTAACAGTGAGAGACAGAATAACAACAAAAAAATCCAGAAAAACGCATTTAAAAAAAGTTATACATTGATTTGCATGTTAATGAGGGAAATAAGTATTTGACCCCTTCGACTTAGTACTTGGTGGCAAAACCCTTGTTGGCAATCACAGAGGTCAGACGTTTCTTGTAGTCGGCCACCAGGTTTGCACACATCTCAGGAGGGATTTTGTCCCACTCCTCTTTGTAGATCCTCTCCAAGTCATTAAGGTTTTGAGGCTGACGTTTGGCAACTCGAACCTTCAGCTCCCTCCACAGATTTTCTATGGGATTAAGGTCTGGAGACTGGCTAGGCCACTCCAGGACCTTAATGTGCTTCTTCTTGAGCCACTCCTTTGTTGCCTTGGCTGTGTGTTTTGGGTCATTGTCATGCTGGAATACCCATCCACGACCCATTTTCAATGCCCTGGCTGAGGGAAGGAGGTTCTCACCCCAGATTTGACGGTACATGGCCCCGTCCATCGTCCCTTTGATGCGGTGCAGTTGTCCTGTCCCCTTAGCAGAAAAACACCCCCAAAGCATAATGTTTCCACCTCCTTGTTTGACGGTGGGGATGGTGTTCTTGGGGTCATTCCTCCTCCTCCAAACACGGCGAGTTGAGTTGATGCCAAAGAGCTCGAATTTGGTCTCATCTGACCACAACACTTTCACCTAGTTCTCCTCTGAATCATTCAGATGTTCATTGGCAAACTTCAGACGGGCCTGTACATGTGCTTTCTTGAACAGGATGGCCTTGCGGGCGTTGCAGGATTTCAGTCCTTCACGGCATAGTGTGTTACCAATTGTTTTCTTGGTGACTATGGTCCCAGCTGCCATTAACAAGATCCTCCTGTGTAGTTCTGGGCTGATTCCTCACTGTTCTCATGATCACTGAAACTCCACGAGATGAGATCTTACATGGAAACCCAGACCGAGGGAGACTGACAGTTATTTTGTGTTTCTTCCATTTGCGAATAATTGCACCAACTGTTGTCACCTTCTCAAAAGCTGCTTGGCGATGGTCTTGTAGCCCATTCCAGCCTTGTGTAGGTCTACAATCTTGTCCCTGACATCCTTGGACAGCTCTTTGGTCTTGGCCATGGTGGAGAGTTTGGAATCTGATTGATTGATTGCTTCTGTGGACAGGTGTCTTTTATACAGGTAACAAGCTGAGATTAGGAGCACTCCCTTTAAGAGAGTGCTCCTAATCTCAGCTCGTTACCTGTATAAAAGACACCTGGGAGCCAGAAATCTTGCTGATTGATAGGGGATCAAATACTTATTTCCCTCATTAACATGCAAATAAACTTTTTTGAAATGCGTTTTTCTGGATTTTTTTGTTGTTATTCTGTCTCTCACTGTTAAAATACACCTACCATTAAAATTATAGACTGATCATTTCTTTGTCAGTGGGCAAATGTACAAAATCAGTAGGGGATCAAATACTTTTTTCCCTCACTGTATATGAAAGAATATATGTTAAACTGATGGATGTGGAATTTTGTAGTTGTAGAGGTCAGCTCTACACCTCTTTGCCTAGAGATCAGATCAATAGGAACTTTGCTTTGCAGAGTTGTAGTATAAATTATGTTTAAGGTACATGCTGAATGTTAGGAGTCTCCACCTAACATGAACCAATTACCATCTGAATTAATCAGGATTTACAGGATGTTAGGCAACTGATGGAAGATGCCTATTAAATCTGTCAAATACGAGGTACTGCATGTCTCCTGAACTAAGGCTGTGTCCCACTTTTAAAATGTATACATCAGTTAAATAATGTTGAACTATTCACAACACTTATATTGAGTTTAAACAAAATTAATTCCTGGAAACATTCTACATTTCCTGTAATACCTCTTACATTCCAACAGAGGGCACTACTACACCAACTGAGAAGCAAGTCCATCAAAACAGACCAAGAGAGGTATTGGAAAAATCTATTTGTGAGCAGAAACTAATAAACAAGAATAGCAAAAACAATGGGATACAGTACCAAAAAACAGGCCTGAATTTAATTTAACTAAGCAACTGTTTAAAAATATATTAAACTACTTCTTCATAGCATGCCTTTGACCTAAACTTACATTTCATTTTCTTTCCCATGCAATAAAGCAACTAAAAACATCAACAAGAGTCACCAGCGCTCATGGAAAAGCTTTATTGTGGAGGAAAAATGCCAGAGCCTACTTTCTACAGCACTATATATCTCAAGAAAACAAAGGCCTGAAGGGATCAAGCTGTCAAGCTGGATCAATATATTTTTCTGCGTCAGGACACATTTAAAAGTCTGGTTCTAATTGGTTTCTTCTTGGTAAAAAAATAAAATAAAATGTTTTTGTGAAACCCATTATAATTTGATTCATATTTATTTATTTATTTTATGTACTTTAGGCTATCTTCATAAAACACCCCCCACCTAAATCTACATCTCTTTTAGGAAAACACTATTTGGCAATTATTAAGTGTGAACTGATAAATTCATCCTTCAGGAGAGCAACTGAAGAATCCCTGTTTGCACTTCAGGTATTCAGATATTTATTTTGTGATTTTGTTACATTTATGTAGGTCTTTTCAAAGTAAAGTAATGCCGAATGAATAGTTCACGGTCAGATTGGTTTGACCCATCCCCCAGGCAACCAAAACGGAGGAAACCACGTTTGGACTTACCATGGGGGGATCCAGGGAGAGAGGAGAGTCCACTTTGACATGTGTGGGATCACAGGCCCCTCCCCCGGGGCTGTCTGGTCGGTCTCTGATTTCCCCGGCGATACAGGGAAGGCCCTCCCCCATGATGGCGGGGTGGTTGAAACTCTGCAGCTCCAGCTCCAACTCTGCCTCCATCTCTGCCTCCTCCTTGGCCTCCTTGTTGCTCTCTTCCAGGTGCTTCATCAGCACGGCAATCACCACGTTCACCAGCACAAACTGTGCCGTCAGCACGAATGACACGAAGTAGATGGGCGACACCACCGTGTTGTAGCAGGGGTTGGTGTCCTGGCCGCAGTCCCGCAGTGTGTCCTGCAGAAGAAGGATGTAGAGGTCAGGATGACACGCTCCTCTCCAGACCAAATTTGTCAGGAAAAAAACAAACAAACAAACAAACAAAAAAAACTGTCGACCTTTCGACACCAAAACACTAATGATTCCATTGCGGGTAGTCGCCTGACAAGCTAAAGAAATATGTTTTATCCAAACTTCAAAACTCACTGCTATTACAACAACACATAAAGACAGAAAGGCTAGGAAAAAGACTCTTCCAATTTAATTAAAATCAACAATACAGCCAAGTGGTAGGTTTTTGCAATGAACATAGTTTTTATTCAGAAGAAAAATGCAAACAAGGTTATTGCTTGGACAGGCGCATCAGGATAGAAGACGATGGGAAAAACAAAGATCACAGCAATTATATTCTAACATCTCTAGTAACACATGCTTGTATATTGGGCTGTTTTATGCTGTAGCCCCCATGTCTTTCCTTTCAGTATCCTGGAGCTCAGTGTATTTCCAGGAGATTTTTGTGAGGCTGCCCTAATGAGACACTGACCTTCATTATGCCATTCCAGTTGTCTCCTGTGGACACGCGGAACAGGGTGAGGAACGCCATCCCAAAGTTCCTGAAGGTGGCGTGTCGGCCCAGGCCCTCGCAGGGGTGATCTTCGTCACACTCTGGGTGTTTGAAGAGGAGGGGTCAGGAAATCACAATGCACCCACAAACTCTACCAGCCCCACCTTTTAATGACTTTAAAAAGGCATTTCCATTCATTCTGCCCATTCAGTTGTACCGTGTCTCTTTGGGCTCTCTCTTAAATGAACCGCAACAGGGTTTATAACCAGTTCAATCTGATTAACAATCTGATCAAATTGGAGAATAGCCAGTTTAACCTTCCAACATTTTCACATAGGTCCTCCTCAGACCAGACCTTGGAGAATGCATTGTTAACCCATGCCTTTCATTGTGCATCTCTACAGCACACACCCTGTGACAGGGTGGTCGTTGTCTTAACAACAGAAGTCTCATTTGACCTAATGATGCACAACTCCAAGGGAATGAAAAATAAAATGTTGAGGAACATATAAAAGGTTTAATAAAATCTAAAAGTGATAATACGTCGTTTGAAGGGGTGTCTCTTATTGTATAAGAGATGTCATTCTGTGCAGTTTGGGGTGAGAAGACAGCTGAGTGAAGCAGCACAAAATGACATCTGTCATACAATAAGAGACACCTTTCACAACCTCACTCATCAGGATTAGACACTCAGATATCTTTATTATTATTTTCATTAAATATACAATCCAATACAAACCCATCTACCCATCCAAAATGGTTTTGTCAGAACAGTAATCAATTTGTGTTGCGTTTTTCATGATAGATAAAACTGTTTAGAACAAATGTACATCCTGTGAAACTTGCAAAACTAGCTGTTAAGTCCTGAATTGATGTTGGTAACTGAATTGGTAAATACTGGTACTTCTCTGCATGGGATGACATTTATGGGAAGGTAAGATGTATGAATGTTTGGAAATGCTGCTCTGGGATTGGCTGGTTTCTCATATGTGATTTATAATTTATACACTTTGAAAAGGTAATTAGGTCAAATCAGCGTCTAGGAGTGGTTCCGTGCTGTCAAGAAGAGCCCAGCACTTAAAGGGGTTTTCCCGGTGCCCCAAGTTAAATGCTTTGCTGTAGAGGTCCTGTGCTCCTCACCTAGGTCCCCAAACAGCTCCACTCCCAGGGCGGCAAAGATAAAAAAGAGCAGCATGAAGAGAAGTCCCAGGTTCCCGACCTGCAGAGAAAGAGCACGTTAATCGCTGTGCTAGAGGTATGGCCCCTTCCTCAAGTCTACGTTACAGTGGGAAAACTGTCTGAATGACAACGTTATGGTATTGTACAGTCATCCAAGCAGCAGAAGCAGCAGCAGCAGCAGCAGCAGCACACGTCTTCCACTGAATGCAGCATGCACTTAGGCTGGTAAATGCATCGTTAGCATAAACTGTCACATTAGGCATATGCAGGAGTCTTTATGAAAACGTGACATGAAAATTATTATCTAAATATTTTTTAAATACAAAAGTAAAGACTGTACTTCTGCAGATATTTGAGTTCTTTAATGGTTGATAAGCATGAGTGTCTCCGAGCCAGAACACAAGCAAACCAACAACCAGACTGCATTCTAATAGACTGCATTCTAAACCACTTGGCCTACCTTGACTTAATAACACCAACATATAGATTAATTACCCAAACCATGTTCCTAACAAAAAGATGAAACCCAATCAGGACTCTACAAGGAGATTGAAGCGACTGTGTGGAGGGCAGACATCTTTGTTATTGTCATGCAAAAAAAGAGCAAATGAAAGAAGTAGTCTTTGGCTAACACCAAACATGAAATATCCTCCTTGCAGACCAGACACACACACAAAAAGCTGTTCTCATCAGGCCAGGGGATCGCTGTACACAGAAAAGCATCTGTAGGATGTGGCAATCAAGTACTAGCACATCTCTGGGCAAATCATCCCTCATCTGCACTAGACTAGCAATCTTTGGGCTGAATCAGGGCTGCAGTCTCTGCTTTAAAAGAGCTAATTTCGAATGTACAACTCCTGCTACTAGGTTACAGAGAGTACATTGCTGTACTGGGATCAGTCCAAACAACTAGGTAAATCTCAGTCCTTGTAGCAATGTTATATGTAAGGATTTATTAAAGAAACTGGGTCTCTTTAGTTTTGCAGAAAAAATCAGAATGGAGCTGGTTCGTGTATTTAGAAATATCCTGCTGCAGGTAAATGTTTGCCAAGACATTTAGCAAATAAAACCCCCTTCAGTTTGACTTCAACCTGTTTAATAACTCACCTCTGTCTGACAACTCTTACTAGGCTACCAATTAAGGATGCACAGATGCAGATTGGGAATTACACTGCATCAAACAGTCCCTTAATAACTTTACTTCAGTTCTGCGTGGGCCTAATGGCTTCCAATCCACACAATAATAAATGAGGCAAGTTCTAAATCCCATCTCTTCCTTCAGGGTAAGTGCTAAATTATAACATCATTCAACTTTTTTGTTTTTCTTTAAATATACAGATTATAAGACCTAAGCAAAGAGAATGTTAAATTAAGAGTTCAGTAAGTGTTCAGTAGGGAAAAACAAAAAGAGACAGGGCTTCCCAAGGGTTAGCGTTAAAACATTAGGTTACCACACAACCCTGGTTCTCTGACAAAGAAAAACAGTCATCAGTCTGGGATATGTGTCATTCATGTGGGGAGGTCTTGAGACTTAATGTCAAAGTTGCCGACATGCCCTACTGTGGGGCGCTGGAGAAGCCCACTTCTAGTTCCTGCCTCTTCCCCAAACTGCACTGAAGATCTTTTGCTTCTTAAGCCAGATGGCTGCTGAAGCGACCTTGAAGTTTGATGACTTTCTTTCATGGTTCAGAGAATAAGGGTTGCACTACATCCTAAAGATCTCTTTCCATTCGAAAAACAGTCCTCAGTATGGGAACAGCATGCCCCGGCTGTCGCCAGGGACAGATAGAGGTCAGAGGGCAAATGATTAGGGTCTATTGCTAGCGACCATAGTGCATCAGCCAGCACAGGGATACACACCACACTGTGATATGAATATACTCAAGGTGTGACTAGCACAAGGAGTCTCAGGTTACGAAAACAAATAATTTTCATTACCAGTACTAGCACTGTAGGATATTAGACCTGCTAGCCATGTTAAGAATGTCTGACACAGATGCACCCCTGAGGAACTCACAAATGTGCTATACTAATGCAATAGCCAACAGAAACTTCAGCTCCATGGAGTGGACAGACTCCAAAGGCACTTTGTGAGGGTTTCAAGAACAGTGGCAAGATTCCACAAAGTGAGGCCAGGTGCCCTGAATAATTTGTGTCATGCCAGGAAGTGAGCTCCAGGAGAGACACATCAACTCTTACTCTAAACTCTTCACTCCTGTCAGATCTGAAATGGGTGCCAGTCAGACTTTGAGTGTGGAGTTGATTTTTTTGTTCCCCTCATCAAGAAGTTTCTAAAAGAACATGCCAAATCATAGCGAGGGGGCAGGTCACTGGGTCCTGGCCCTCAGCTGACAACTGTACTAATCCAGCCGCCCCATGTATGTGTTCTGTGACCCAATAGAGGGGGGTCTGGCACTCTGCAGAGTGCAGATCACCACTGCTGAGAGGCCTAAGGCCAAGTGGTGTTCAGCGTTCAGGAGCCAGACCCACAACTGGAACAGTGAGGGGTTCAGGTGCCACAGCTGGAGAGGAGATCTGCTGCCAGCAAGTCCAATCGCCAAATGATACTGACAGTACCATACCGTACAGTTAGTACCAGAACCCTTGGAAGGGGCGAAAGCCAGCTATCACTGCACATGCAGGAGCGGGTATCACACTGTACCAGAATAAATATTTTTTTACACAGTAACAAGCTCTTAAGGCATAGAAGATATACTCACAACTGTGTCCCACGAAGCTGAGAAGCAAAAGAGGGAGTTACTTCAGTGTGATTCAGAGAAGGAGTAGAAGCAAGAGCTGAGCTTCTCCCCCACAGAAGAGCCCACTGTCAGCTTTAACAAAGTCTCAGAACCGTCCACATGTGTTATGCATTTCCCATAATAAGGACTGTTTTTTGAATTGAAAGAGACCCCCAAAATATGGGTAAGTACAAAAAACAAAAACAAAAACTAATCCTGGAAAGGATTTTTATGCCTCTGTGTGCGTACCAAGTGAGCTCTCCATTACTTAACTGAATCCATCAATTCATTTTTGGAATTGCTCAGTTGGACAGAAAAACCCTATCAGTTACTCAACAGCAGAGTACATGTGAAATCAGTTCTGAATAAATCATGAACTGAAAAATTCTAAATGATTAATTCAACAAATGCTCCTGTGAAGTAACTGAGTTTAGGTAAGACACTCTCCAGCAAACCCAAATGCCTTCCAGGGGTGTGAAAATTGCAGCTGTAGGAAAACGTGGTACAACAAACGTGGGTACAGGTGTGAGCTCAGGGAACACAGTGGCAGCTCAGATTAAATAAACCAGTGGAGGTTTACCTGAGGCAGGGCTTGTATCACAGTGTCCAGCAGGGCTCTCATCCCGACAGCCATCTTGAGCAGCTTCAGCACTACAGAGAACACAGGCAGTCACTAACACACACTGCAAACTGCACTGAGGAAAGGACAGGATCTACTGGCTCACCAAGGAATTACAATCAAATTGTCAAGTTTCACAGAACTCACAAAAAGCCACCCAGCAATAAGAATATTAAATCAATGTAAATATACAATTATGTTTAAATTGCACTTCAGAAATAAGGGAATGAGGCAGCAGGAGGCATGTTCAATAATTTGCAATAAGGAAGAAAATATTCAGGAACTGTTTCCAAAAACTGAAAGAGGACTTCAGGTTATTCTTTTGCTCGAACCATCATGTTTTTAAATATAAAGGAAAGTGTGCTCACCCAAGCCACTATGGTAGGCTATTCAAGCAGGAGCACTCACTGCCACGTTCAACACATGACATACATTGGATTTATTATTTCATAACCTCACAAAATATTGCAAATGCAACATTATTGCATTTCTGCTGCACATAACAACTCCCTCAGCTGACATTAGGATTTCAGTCTTTTCCCCTGGCAGCTTTATCAAATATTTATCTTATTTTTTTACATTTATTTTTGATTAATTTGAGATCTCCTGTTCCTCTCCCTTATATTAAAAAAAAACCTGTATTTTTTAAACAGTATCAGCTGGGTGTGGTTAAAAAGCAACAACATTCAAAATTGAAGATCAGTGCTAGAATTCGATACTCACTTGAAGCAGAATTGCTCCATATTGCATATTCATAGGCTGTCAGTGTGTTAAAAATACTCAAGGTTACTGTTTTTCCAGTTCTTTCCACATTTTGTTAAATCAGTTGATCACGATATTCATCCACGACATAGCTTAAGTTGGTCCTAACACTGTGCTACCTTCCCTAGGGCTATATCAAAACTGGATGTATCAAAAATAGGCAAGTAGATTTGGATGGAATATTCAAACAGGATAAAAGGCACTAGTCTGAAACAAGTATGTTGTGATGCCTCTTCACAGTTGTAATGTCCTTGGTTCTTGTTGTGAATGAATGGGTAAGTGTAAAACTGGATTCCAATTCAAGTACTTCCAGGAGGAAGTATAGTAAGTCCAAATTTGAGGCTTAAGATATACATTGGAGGCCAGTAAACACCATTTCTATGAAATTAGGTACATGGTATCTGACTACCTAGGCATTTGACTGGTTGTGCACAGTTTTTAAAATTGTTAACAATTTAGTAAAATGTTATCATTTTACTGTGACTTCTCCAATGCCTACCCCTCCTTTTAGCATGCACCTAGGACTTAACTGTATGACGTCTGCACTTGTTAGCTCATTGTACTAGAATGTGTGCTGATTGTATTTTGTACTGATAGTATTACTGCACTTCTGTAATGCTTTAAGTAGATAATATGTTAGTTGTTAAACAGAGGGGTGGACAAATTACAAGTGGTAATTTGGGCTCTAAGAGAGATTATAAGGTTGGTGACATTGGAAAAAGAAAGCAATCAACTTAAAAAGCATTCTATTTAAGTATAAATTTTGGGATCTCTTCACAAAGTGAGCTTGTGTGAAAAAAGTAGAGGCTGTACAGCACAGGTGCACTGTCTCAGTGATTGTCACCAAGGAGCGATCAATACACATACCACATAAGAAGTGGGTGATCAATCGGTGCAGCACCAATTAACAGCTCTACAGCCAGGTTCTCATTCCTTTAATTAATTTGCGGTGTACCATCTGGAGGGCAGAATAAACATGGATTCCTCCCTAGATGATGAAACCATAACAATTAAGGACTTAAATGTTATCCCAACAGTTCTCTCTCTAAAGCAGATTGTCTCTCTCACACTGTAACCGTTGTTGACGGTGTGGAGGCAGGCTCTGACCCCGCGGCCAGCTACCCACCCCTGGCGATGCGCAGGACCCTCATGATGCGGATGATGGTGGGGTTGATGGGAAGGGAGGCATTGACCTCAATCTCCTCCAGAGTGATGCCCATGATGGAGAGAAGGACAATGGCCAGATCGAGTTGGTTCCACCTATAGAGACAAACAAAGGTCCCAAGCACAGGACAGCAGATAGTGAATGGACAATAACATGCACTGGTGCTGTTCTTGAAGCTTGAGAAGGTCTCTACCAAATAAACCTTGTGATCGCAAGCTGGGTACTATCTGTATGATACACAACTTTTACAAATTGAGTATGTATTACTTTATTTATACTGACATAGACCATAATTTGAAAGAGGTACTTTCTAGAATATTGTTCTTACAAATTGCAGGATAGTACAACAAGAAACTAGTCAGCATTGGTTAGTTTGTTGTACAGTTGATACACAAACTATCTTTGTAAGACCAAGACTGGGAGTGCAATGATATTGAGAAGTTTGATGTATATTGCAATATCACATTGTATGCAGTCATGTTCAAAACAGTTTAAAACTGTACACCATATGAACAGAGAGGAACTTCTTGGAAGTATAACTGGATGTACACTTTTATCTGGGACTACCTTAAATGTCCACTTTAGTGTATGAATACATGTTGTAAATATGATGGCATCTCCATGGGGTTTTCAGCAAGACAGAGTTCTTACCTGTCCTTAAAAAATCGCCGGAACCCAAAAGCCACCAGTTTAAAGACAGACTCCAGAACGAAGACTATGGTGAAGATGTAGTTACAGATCTTCAGAGCTTCATCTAAAACCTGGAGGAGAGATTAGACAGTGACACTTTGTTTAATTGTCAGAATGTGGTGATTACAGCAAATGGTCCACAATGAGTGAATTAATATGGAGACCCGAATCATTCGCGGTGGAGATAAAATCAACCTTTATCAACAGCATTAATTTCCTGATATTAAACTGGATTTATAGCCTAACTGTTGGTACCGGGTATGTGCTATTTCTCTAGAAGGCGTTTTTAGTGCAGCCATATTCACTGGCTAGAACAGTTAATCCGGGGGGTGTTCTATGAGATTCCGTACTCCATGTATAGCACTGTATATTAACAAATGCTCATATTGTCCCATTTCTGATAAGTGTTACAGCTACTGCTTAATAGGCCTTTTTTCCCCTCTCTGAGTTTCAGAAATTATAGATGGGGGAAAGTCAAAGTCAAGGAAAAATAAGTTTGTCTTAATATTTAAAGTGAACTATCTATGTTGCATTATGCAAAGGTGTTGAGATAACTGCAAAACAAAGGAGGCTCATTAATGTTTTTTTTTTCTCCTTCACTGCTTTTCCCATCTCGAGGTTTCTTTCAATATTTTATAAGTCATTCTCTTTTGAGGATTGGGAGGCTGGTGAAATGGGTGAGTTGTCAAATTAAGATAGTTCAGAGAAAAAGGGAAAGAGAAAAAGACAGCTGGTCCTGGAGAGGTGTGTCAAAGTTGGTGTTAATCTCCACATCAAATACAAATCATCATTTAGAGGTCACTGGGTATTAAGATTTTGTTACAGAAATGGCTCTACTCCCAGGACTACCATGCTATGGGTGAGATCCTACACCTGCTAATGTTTCTAAAATATATATTTTTTAGAACTGCAAGCACTGGAGAAAATCGTTGTTAGAATCACCCTGTTAGTTAATCATACAGAATTTATGAGTAAGGATATCCAAGTTTAAATTTAAATGAAATCTTGTAATATATAATTCATACTGAAATCCCACAGTCCCACCATGGAAAATCGCCTGCTGAATGGAGCAATTTACATTTCTGGGCTGGATCCTAATGTTATACACAATTATAATTTTGGAGGGCCTACGTGATAAACTTACTTGACTGAAACCTTAACTTGACCTGCTTCCAATTTGTGCTGCATGATAGTCAAATGTAAATGAAGGGCGCTTGAAGGCAGCCTGGGGTGCCTTGGCTGGACACTGCCACTTGCATAATTTACCAGGAGCCTACAGTGTTATCCATGAGAACTGCGCCAGCACCCCCCATGATGTTGTAACTCTGTGGACATGGTGCAAGGAAGCGCACAGCGTCATTGAGCAGTTTTTGGAGGATGCCTGAGAGATGATAGCGACTCCCTTGTGTTAGTACAAGGGCCCCCCGCCATGGTGAGCCAATTTGTTTTGGGAGATTTTAAATAGGGGGACTATAACAACAAGAAGAAAATACAGATTCCAAATTGAAAGTAAGAAGAAACCATATGGAGAAGACTGAAGTCATTACACTTATAAACCACACCCACCCCCTTTCCTTATCAAATAGAAATAGGCAGCAAATGTTCGTAACACAAATGTTATGCAACTTTTATGATGAATTACAGGGGAATACATCTTGGAAAAAGCAAGATGTAAATCTGTGTGTCTGGCAGCAGCCTGTCGAGAGTAACTGCTGATCCCGCGCTCACTCTGTCAGTCCGCATAATGTTCACACTGATCTCTAATGAGGGTAATTTGAAAGCTGTTAGTTTGGCCAAGGAGGAAGAAGCAGAGTTTAACGCCCCTGTAGCGTGGATTTGTCCATCGCAGTAAAGATACTGCAGCACTATCTGCTCTCCCACTTTTTATCACCTAGAGATGCCATAAGTGCCACACCTGACGAATTGACTTCATGTCCTATTTGAGATATCTCAAATTCAATTTAAGATATCTCAAACTGACTTTCTGTACTATTTGAGATATCTCAAAATATCACTTTGGCTTTGAGCATTGAGCATTTTTCTGTGTCCATTTTTCTACATTAACTAAATGCAAAGTGAGTGAACAGAAGAAAAATCTACATCAAATCCATATTTGGTGTGACCACCCTTTGCCTTCAAAACAGCATCAATTCTTCTAGGTACACTTGCACAAAGTCAGGGATTTTGTAGGCATATAATCAGGTGATTGATTAAACAATTATACCAAACAGGTGCTAATGATAATTAATTCAATATGTAGGTTGAAACACAATAATTCACTGAAACAGAAACAGCTGTGTAGGAGGAGTAAAACTGGGTGAGGAACAGCCAAACTCAGCTAACAAGGTGAGGTTGCTGAAGACAGTTTACTGTCAAAAGTCATACACCATGGCAAGACTGAGCACAGCAACAAGATAAGGTCTCTCTCAGGCAGAAATGTCAAGGCAGACCGTAGACACAGTGGTCGGCCAAAGAAACGTACTGCAGCAGATGAGACACATCATGCTTACTTCCCTTTGCAATTGGAAGATGTGCAGCAGTGCCATCAGCTCAGAATTGGCAGAAAACAGTGGGACCCTGGTACACCCATCTACTGTCCGGAGATGTCTGGTCAGAAGTGCCCTTCATGGAAGACTTGCGGACAAAAAGCTATAACCTCCGACGTGGCAACAAGGCCAAGCGACTCAACTATTATATCAAACACAGGAACTGGGGTGCAGAAAAATGGCAGCAGGTGCTCTGGACTGATGAGTCAAAATTTGAAATATCTGGTTGTAGCAGAAAGCAGTTTGTTCACCGAAGGGCTGGAGAGCGGCACACAAATAAGTAACTGCAGGCAACAGTGAAGCATGGTAGAGGTTCCTTGCAAGTTTGGGGCTGCTTTTCTGCAAATGGAGTTGGGGATCTGGTCAGAATTAATGGTCTCCTCAATGCTGAGAAGTACAGGCAGATACTTATCCATCATGCAATACCATCAGGGAGGCATCTGATTGGCCCCAAATTTATTCTGCAGCATGACAACGACCCCAAACATAGAGCGACAGTCATTAAGAACTATCTTCAGCGTAAAGAAGAACAAGGAGTCCTGGATGGTATGGCCCCCATAGAGCCCTGATCTCAACATCATTGAGTGTCTGGGATTACATGAAGAGAGAGAAGCAACTGAGGCTGCCTAAATCCACAGAAGAACTGTAGTTAGTTCTCCAAGATATTTGGGCCAACCTACCTGCCAAGTTACTTCAAAAAATGTGTGCAAGTGTACCTAGAAGAATTGATGCTGTTCTGAAGGCAAAGGGTGGTCACACCAAATATTGATTTGATGTAGATTTTTTTCCTGTTCACTCACTTTGCACTTAGTTAATTGATAAATATAACCTATTAACATGTCTATTTTTGAAAGCATTCTTACTTTATAGCATTTTTTCACACCTGCCTAAAACGTTTGCACAGTACTGTATATCTGCAAAGCACTTGGGAAACACGCCTCCTATTATTATACAATGATTAAATACAGTCGGCAGCAAGAGGCGTTTGTGTTTTTTTTTTTCCCTTTATAACAAAATGTGAATATTTATAAAAACATAATTTATAATGACAGATTCTGAGGTTTGCTATACTTAAACATGCATCAGAATTGTTTGTTTTATATTGTACAATGCCAACAAAAATTCCTGCTGTTATTAGTTAATTTATATATACACTACCATTCAAAAGTTTCGGGTCATTTAGAAATATCCTTGTTTTCCATGAAAACATAAATGAATTTTGTTTGAATACAAAATATAGCAAATTGAATACGAAAGATAGTCATTGACAAGGTTAGAAATAATGAATTATAATAATAATTGTGTCCTTCAAACTTTTCTTTCGTCAAGGAATCCTCCATTTGCAGCATTTACAGCCTTGCAGACCTTTGGCATTCTAGTTGTCAATTTGTTGAGGTAATCTGAGATTTTACCCCATGCTTCTGGAAGCACCTCCCACAAGTTGGATTGGCTTGATGGGCACTTCTTATGTACCATATGGTCAAGCTGCTCCCACAACAGCTCAATAGGGTTGAGATCCGGTGACTGTGCTGGCCACTCCATTGTAGACAGAATACCAGCTTACTGCTTCTTCCCTAAAAAATCTTGTATGGTTTGGAGCTGTGCTTTGGGTCATTGTCCTGTTGTAGGAGGAAATTGGCTCCAATCAAGCACCATCCACAGGGTATGGCATGGCGTTGCAAAATGGAGAGATAGCCTTCCTTCTTCAAGATCCCTTTTAACCTGTACAAATTGCCCAAAGCACTCCCAGACCATCACATTGCCTCCACCATGATTGTCAGATGGCATCAAGCACTCCTCCAGCATCTTTTCATTTGGTCTCATGAATGTTCTTCTTTGTGATCTGAACACCTCAAACTTAGATTCATCTGTCCATAACACTTTTTTCCAGTCTTCCTCTGTCCAGTGTCTGCGTTCTTTTGCCCATCTTAATCTTTTCTTTGTATTGGCCAGTCTGAGATATGGCTTTTCTTTGCAACTCTGCCTAGAAGGCCAGCATCCCGGAGTCAACTGCCATCCTCTTCACTGTTGAATTTGAGACTGGTATTTTGCGGGGTCTATTTAATGAAGCTGCCAATTGAGGAACTGTGAGGCATCTATTTCTCAAACTAAACACTCTAATGTATTTGTCCTCTTGCTCAGTTGTGCACCGCGGCCTCCCACTCCTCTTTCTATTCTGCTTAGAGCCAGTTTGTGCTGTTCTGTGAAGGGAGTAGTACACAGCGTTGTCTTCAGTTTCTTGTCAATTTATCGCATGGAAAAGCCTTAATTTCTCAGAACAAACGATGAGTTTCAGAAGAACATTCTTTGTTTCTGGCCATTTTGGATTAGCAAACACAACGTGCCATTGGAACACTGGACTGATGGTTGCTGATAATGGGCCTCTGTACGCCTATGTAGATATTCCATTACAAATCAGCCATTTCCAGCTACAATAGTCATGTACAACATTAACAATGTCTACACTGTATTGCTGATCATTTTTATGTTATTTTAATTGACAAAAAAATAAGAAAATAAGGACATTTCTCAGTGACCCCAAACTTTTGAACGGTAGCGTAGTTGTGTGAACTACCAGCTTTATAAGTTTATAATTTATTTACCATAAAATATAAACTTTTTTTTTTCTGAAATAAAAATGCTTTATATTACCGCTATGTTTATACATATGCTTCCATGTCATGTTTAACATTCATATCAAACAGGAATACAGCAATATGAGAGCAATCAGAGTTCTGTAAAATTCCTATTTACTGTCTATTCTGTCTAGTCTGTTTGCCTAAAATGCTACATTGGTATCAGTTACAGGTCTGGAAAAAATTAAGAGATTTTTCTTAAATCAGCATCTCTACATGTATGGCAGCCATTCCATTCAATTCATATTTTTATTTTGAATTTGGGAGACATGTTTTCAGTAGTTTATAGAATAAAACAGAAATATTAATTTTACCCAAACACATACATATAAATAGTAAATCCAGAGAAACTGATAATTTTGCAGTGGTCTAAATTTTTTCCAGAGCTGTAAGTGGATAGAAGGAAATCTATAGTTCCAGAGACAAATCTATTAGGGTTGCTTCAGCATATACACATACACTGTATATATATATGTGTGGATCATTCATGTACATTGATGGTCCCCTGTCAGCACATTTCTCTGCATATGAAACTTAATAAGAACTAAATGCAGATTCAGATCAAATTCAGATTAAATCATTTGGCAATTCAATTGTTTTTTCTTTTATTTGTTGTTTTGTTGGATTTGATTTGTTTATTTACCAGCCATCTGCTTTAAAACTGATATAGACAGACTGTATACATACATACAGTGATAGGATATAGCGGTCACCATGAGCGGTTGCTTCCACCACATTTAAATAATTTTATTTGACATATTTTAGGTTGTGTTTTATTCATTCTAATGGATAAAACTTGTATTAATATAAGTCATTTATTTGCTTTGATTTACATTATTTAATTACAACTCAGCACTGAGGTCAGAAACTACAATCTTCTAAAAGCATCTTCCAATACATTTTAGATGGCTTTTAATTAAAGGAACAATGCGACAGAACCTGAAGCTAGACTAGGAAGTTTTATACACTGGGACAGTCTTGGATTCAAGTCCGGGACTCAAAAGGCCAAGGCCAAGGTCGAGGCCAGAAGCCTTTTAGGGCAAGCTGGTCAAGGTCAATGATAAGAAAATTTTAAAGGTAAAGGCCACAGTCATGCAGTTCATCAATTGGGTTAGATGTAGACAGTTTTAATTACATTTGTACAGCTGTAAAGGAGCTCTTTTCCAAAATGTAAAGTACAGTAAATGTAAACACTTAACTCCATCAGAGTAGAAATCTCAGCAAATTAAATGTTGACCAGATAGACATTCATTCAGACCCACACTGCTCACAAGATACACTTGCATTTTACATAGTTGCACTCTGAGAAAAGCTTCTCCCATTCTAGCTCTGGATGCTCGCATTTAAACAATAGTTTGAATGCTTGCATATGTTGTAGCAAAATAAAAAATGAAAATAGCGAATCAATGCAAAATATTGGGTCAATTCCTAACAATATTTTAGATTACTGTAAAAAAAAATCCAGTTATAATAATCAATAAGAGTAACATTTGGCATTTCATGCCCATTTCTCTCTTTATAAAATAAATAATTGCATTTAATAATTGGACTATATCCAAATTCAACAATATTGAATGTGATCAATTATTTATCCAATATTCTAATATTTTACACACCTATTTAAACAAATAATATTACATTGGCTTTGTATTATTAGATTAATGATACTTGTATTGCAATATAACATTTATTATTATTATTATTATTATTATTATTATTATTATTATTATTATCAGGAAATTGAATCATATGGTGTCTTATTACTCATTACTAGTAGTAATGTAGTTATTGTAATTGTCTCTGACACTTGCTCTTACTAGCACTAAAGTTATTGTATATTGTAATGTATTTTATTTCATACCTTGCAATTATTTTAGTCTTTATGTATATTTTGTATTTAATTGTAAGTCACCCTGGACAAGTTAATCTGTTTAGAAATAAATAATAATCATTATAGATTAACAATGCTTTTATAAAGGAAGGAAACAGCTCTCGGATTTGAGAAATACATTATAATCAGGAAGACAAAATATTACTTACATAATTATGAGCAGAAGACCAAATACACTATAGACAGCACGTTTTATGTTCGTTTCAACTATATGTATCTATAAACATTTTAGTAGGCTATATATTCTGTTGAATTAACACTAGAACCGCCGACATTTCATGCTACATACAACCACGGCGCCTGCATGTGCAGCTCCTTTATAAAACAGCTGTATGATGTAAATGAAAAATAAAGAGTTGTATAAAATGTAATAGTTTTACATATGAACATCACACAACATTTTCAGAGCAGAAACACTGCATTTATATTGCCTTTTTCTTATTTTTTTCAAAATGAGCGCATAGGGTACATAAGCATGAAAAAACAAACAATAAAATAAACTTCATGCAATAAACTGTAAACTGGTGTATATATCGATATGCACATTTCTTAGCAGATGCATAAAACGTAAATAACCAGTTGTAAAAATAGCATAAAACTGAAATATGACATTATGCACATGAAAGCGGTTTGAAATGGCTCCGTCTATTACAGTTGCGTATCAATGCAGGAAACAAGCTTTTCAACACTACAGTGCCCTACACTAATGCAAAAATAATGATCATTCATGATCAAACAGGTGACTGATCAAGACATTGATCCAGAGACCTGGGTTTGCAATGTGATCAACACTGAATTCCACAGGAAAGTTAGAAACTTGCTGTGCCGATCAGGACAGACAGACGAGAGCTGTATCAGGTGCAAATCTGCTAATAAAACAAATAATGATAATAATATATGAATACATGATGTGTAGAAAATCACGTGTTTCAGCAATCAACACGATTATAACTTTCAAAATAACTAATTTTATTACAAAGCCCAGAATGTTGGCTGTATTATATTCAGTATAGACCACATAAACTGGAAGTCTGACAGTTGGAGAAAAAAGTATTTATAACATATTAATTTTGAGGAGTTTACAAGTATACAGTATATGTATTTAGCTCAAATATTTAGTAACATGTAAGAACGGATATGTGGGACAAATTCACATACGCATACATATTTTGAATTGCAAAGAGCTGCACAAAAAGTGGCTATGGCAGTTCTATTGTTAGAAAAAGCTAAAAATTCTAAAAGACTTTTCCACATTTATTTTCAGAAATATCACATATTTAAATGATATGCTCAGGTTTTAGTGGACATACACATCTTTAAATAATCTGTAAACTGTAAAACATCCCCGTTATATTAGGTGCACTCTTCCATTCACATGTGAATGTAGGGAACATCTGGATTTGTATTAATTTAAGTCATTAATATATATTTCATAACGAGAGGTGTGTTCAATTATTTGCTTAGTAAATCCATTGTCCATTTCGTGTCCAGACTCAATTTGCTTGCTTTGATGCAGCAATGTGAAAACGCAGTTTTAAACATTTGTGTTTGCCATTACACAAAAAATAAGAAATTACAAAGAAGTAACATAATTTGTGTCCGTGACCACAGTGTCGTATTTCCAGACTGTGAAAACAGCTATGACTGACTGTAGCACAAATAAAACAAGTAAATCGCCATTTTTCTTTTTGGTTTGCTTTAGTTTTTTTTTCTTACCGTGTGCTGACCAGCTAGAGTTTGCATGTGTTTGCAACAAAACTGATAATTTACATCTAATTTAACTCAACACAATTACATTTTTAGAAAATGGATTCATTTAAAAAAGTAAAATTCGCAATCGGTTTTCAGTATGAGAAATTACATGTGAGCAATTTTAAACACCAAGTCCCCGAGGCCAAGGCCAAAGACGAGACGCGAAAAACTGTCCTCAAGCCGGCCTCGAGGCGGAGGACTGGACTGGACCCAAGACTGCACTGGGATCAATTGCATCTGACATGGTACATGCTACCAATAGAGTACAGTGCATAGAGCATTTCCCTGTATTGTATAGTATTAATATTTCTGTTTTGCTGAGGATTTCACATAAACGTTAAACATGACATGGTTGCATATGTTAAAAAACATAACTAATGAAAAGCACTTTAATTTCAGAAAAAAACTTAAAAACTAGATATTTAATGTAAGACTTCAGTGCAAATACACTGAATGCACATACGATTAATAGATACATTAGTAAAAAATGTAAAGCTCTCGTCTTTACTAGTGAAATAATACTATTCATACATTATTCATGTATTTATAACATTGTTATAAACTGTCAATAAATATACATACTGTTAAAATTGTGAATGTATTAAAGCAGACAGAAATCAGGAAAAAACACATTCTTACAATTATAGATAGTAACAGTAATAGCAGCAAAACATATATTTTGCCAAAATAAATCCAGAATTCCATTTCAACAAACAAACAAACACACAGTAATTTGGTTAGATGAGTCTAGATGTATTTTTGATTGGAACAGATGGGAGAATGATCATGTTGAGAAAGAGAGAGACAGAGATAGACATCACAAGAATTTAAAGAGGAGCGTGTACACCCCCTGCGAACCACAGCAGAGACAGATTTAAAATGCAGGGGTGTGTGGCAGCTCCAGGTGTTGGAGAACTTGTACTGATAAGCTAACAACATGAAATGTAAAGAAGTCAGCTAGGAATTGAGACTAAAGACGTTGTCCTTACAATATCAGAATAAATGTTTGAGCCCATGTGGCCGGCAATATTTCTTAACAAAATATAGTAGAGGGGATTTTCATTTCATTTGTATCACTTTATTAACTGATTAACATCTATTCTAAAGGGTATAATTGCTTTATTATTACATCTATTTCCATTAGCTATCCAGTTTAATATGTTTCAAATGTCTTTTCTTATGCATAGCAATGACAATGATTTTTAAATAACTATCTGTCATGCTTTATGTCTTTTTCATGTCAGATTAGAGTCAAAACATTGCAATATCACAAGACAAGACCAGTAAAGGTCTTGCAAATTGAATAGCCAATAGCACAGAGCAGGGTGATTGACATGAAGCACATACCTTGGGTTGTTGGTAGTGTTCCATTGCCATGGTAATAACGTTGAGGCCTATCACCACAGTGATGAAGAGGTCCAGGTAGTGGCTGGTGCACATCTTGTGGATGAGAAGGCGGGTTGGGGAGTAATCAGAATAGTAGGGTTTACACTGCGCTTCTACAGAAGGAATAGGTAGGTAAGGACAGGACATCAGTGTAAGAACATCATTATCGATCATAAAGGCATTCCTTGCTGTCACAACGGGTAACCCTGAGTAAACACACACATATATCCAGATAATTATCCTTTCTGGTGTGGAAAGAAAATTAAAAAGAGAGAAGAACAAGAGATGGCCACTTTATCACTGCAGTATTTGAAATGTTATGGATTTGAACCAGTTAAAGACCTCTATTGAACCACTCTGACTGCTGCTTTACAATCGAGTTAGGAAACTGGAAACCCCCCCCATGGTTAAGGTTGGACTATGCAAATTATAGATTTGTACTTTGTGATTTGCAGGTTGGTCAAACTATTAATTTTGGTCTAACCCTAGGAGTAGAGTTGTTTATGATTTATGGTTTCCCCCACTATGGACCACTTGACTGCAATTAACAGCAAATTGGGGTCAGAAGTTAGTTCCATCACTTGTCAAGCCTCCCTGCTCCTCTTAATTTTTTTAAACACCAGAGAGAAACACACAATATTTATTTTAATGAAATTATGATAATTATTTCCAGTTTCCTTATTAGGCCAGAGCTCAGCTTCTTAGCAGGATAACCATTATTAAGCTTGTTTTCATTACTGTTTGTTCCGGTGTCACCTAGGCAGACGTGGAATACAGATGAAGCAATCATCACATGTAGGGGCTGCTTGCTTACGACAGGGAGCTGAGGTACAGAGGCTGGGGGCGCCATTTTGAGTGCCCATCGAAAAGAGATGCTTAGAGGGACCCTGCCTGACCACCTGCAGTTACTGATCTCTCCGTTTCCTGACAGAAAACTGGAGGGGGACTGTGTAGGAGGTGGAAGTTAGGGAGTTGACTTTAAATGGGGTCTGCAGCAGCATAATTTACAATAGCCTGGCTGCCACCTGAATATTTACAATACTGTGCATTTGAGCTTTCAAAGGAGTGAAAGAGAGAGAGCGCAACACATCAGATATGCAAAATAAGGATGTGGAGGACCTGAGAAGAAGTCAGGAGTTAAAACGTCAGTGGAGCTGGGCTGGAGGAATTAAAACATAAAAAAAGGAAAAAGAAACACCCTACCCACGCATTGCAGGGTAAAAATAACACAGCCAGGCATCTGCGTTTCTGATGAATGAGTCTCAGTGCGAGCTGCGCCTGAGGTTTCATTGTGTGACGTTTCCCAATTGACTATTATTCAGGTTTTGTCCGGTCTGTGGACCTGCTGTAATTAACCAGAAAAGCAGCACTCAGCGCCGATTAAAGTAATAAATAAAATGTACAGATTTCCATGTAGTTCCCCATTTCCTTCTGATGTAGGGAAAGTCCCCTAAGTGAATGCGAGTGTAAAGTGACAGATTGGTGTAGTGATAGACTTCTTGCCTGCCTGAGTGATGACCAGAGCCCGGGAGGAATAACTGCCCTGCTCTGCTGCTGCTGTAGCTATGTCCCAAGTAGCCTGTATGCTGAGGCTGGTCCAATAAAGTACATTACTACTACTACTAGACTGAAAGGAGTAGAAGATTTAAATTACTCTCAGACGTTTAATATATTTGATTATAGTTTGTTCGTCCTGGTTATAAGAGTCTTTAACTGGCAACATTTGGAAACTTTATTGGCTGGATGATTTGGTCCCCATTCAGGAGCCCAAACCAAAAGAATAAACAGGGTTGGGCTGAGCATTGCATGTCAATTTTTAAAGGCTAGATTTTAGGATGCACATAGAGTATCACACCCTTCATGAAGTAATTACCCTTCATCAAACTCAAATGCACTCATCGTAAATTTTGTCCTACAGTCACACCAGGTAAAAGCTTCTTGGAAATTGTGTTTGTTGCGTCAACATCTTGTGAGCAATGACAGTCTATATACTGTGAATGACCTTGACCAGAATTTCAAATAAGGAATTCTGGAAGCAAAAACTCTCAGCTGGTTCATGGCCTTGCAAAGGCATTCCTCCTGGACCTCTACGTTTTGGAATTAATTTGAATTTCAGCATCAAGGTCACCTGTCTAAACAGATATCTCAAGTCATGAATTAGGATGCAGCCCCGACATTAAACAACTGTCTCTGTTCCACACAGTATTTTCTCATAAAGTCACACACTCCTTCATCACTGTGCCATTTTTCTTTTTCTTTCACATAGGGGAATATTGTTTCAGCTGCACCAGTGTCTAAATATACATTATGCACACAATTTTACTTGCAGAAACCCTTAAGCACTGAAGCTGTAAACTACAGTGGTTTACACCCATAAAATATGGTATGTCTACTTGTACTTTTGGAAATTTAACTGGCTATAAAATAATGCAGCTATGCTGCGTTCCAGGCCATCAAAGTTATTCAAACTACCTGAACATAAGAGAACAGTGACTGGAGTGAGGGCCTGTGATTTTAGAGTTAATAATTAGAGTTCTTTAACAAGGACTTTCAGTGGTTCTTCAGTTAGAAAAACAAGTATAACTCAGCCAGCGAGTACTTAAGGGTTTCACATGACTGATGAGAGCAATATACATTCCCATGGTGAAGACTTTATGGATGTCTTTGAAGTATATTTCAAAGCGTCTCCATTGCATTATTGATTTCAAGTGGAACTTGTGTCAGGTTCTTCTAACTGCTGCAGAACCTAAAGCTTCTGTGTTTGGTAGCATAATGGCTCAATCACACTCACCGGCAACAAACAACATTGTTAAAAGAGCCCCACAGGAAAGAAAAAAGAAAAAAAAAGCACACGGCTGGGAATATTGCACTTAGAACAAGAGTGTAAAAGTGTGTAGTTTACAAGTTTGTTTGTTCAAACTGGTAAAAACTGAGTAGCCCACAAAGCCCAAAAAATAATGTAAACAGGACAGAAAGTGATCCATCAACTGTAGAACACCTATGTCCACAATGGCCTTGTTTATTTCCCCTTAAACCTGTCTGGAGGAACAGCTGCTCCACTTCCTGTTGAAAGTTGTTAATAGTGGGCGTCTCACCCTCTCGGCCAGGCTGACTGCCTCAGCTGCACACTGCTCAAGATCTTCTCAGAAGTTCAACTGCTTTTGAAACAGGCTTGACTGTGGCTCATTCAAGTGTGACTACTTAGGGTAGGGAATTATTTTTGATACTGAGGAATCCCTATGTAATTTTACATAGGATGTATTGCTTGATTTATTAAAGCATGCAAATTGCTATTAATTGCAAGAATTCCTAAGCGTATAAGAATACAGACTTGACCCTTGTTTAACCGATGACTCGTGCGTCTAGTGTTCTTGAGCATTTAAGCAAAAAGGTCTACACTGTAGTAGAGCAGCTGTTCGTTTCAGTATGTTAATCTTTAACTGAGGAACAAAATGTGTTGCTGAGTGCAATGTTCTCCAGTTCCTAGAGCACATCTGTCATCTTTGTGCATCTTTTTAATTTAGTAAAAGAAACATGAACATCCATGCTGGTCATGCTTGTCATGAGAAAAGCTTAGACAGTTTTTTTTTTTTTTCTTAGCATGCACAAAGCAAGTATAGTGATTACATTCAGACTCTTTAGCAAAGGGGCATGGACTTTCATAATTATTCATTACATTAAAGAAAATAAAATACAATCCCAATTGATTTAATGGTGTCAGCAGTAGGCTATATAACAGCTTCATCATAATAATAATACTACAAATCTAATTTAATGAAACCTGCTTTTTTATGTCCAAGGCCCCTTTGAATACAAAAAAAGAGAAGAGGTCAGTTTGTTAGGAAGGAAACATAAACATCAATATATGTTTTAGCATATACCACGTCATCAGTTGGGAAATACAGACACAATAATCCATGGTCAAACTACACATGACCGCACAGACAGGTAATGTAGAGGTTTAAATTAATGTATAAACAGTGGAACAGCTAGTTCCTGTCCCCCATTGACTACCCCCTCCACTAGTTAACACAGAAGCACAGCCCAAAAGTCACAAAGTGTAAGATAATAGAGTATTATATATTATTTGCAGAGTCAAGATGAGTGTTTGTGTTGGCTATTTATCATCCATGAGAATACGTGTGTGTTCTTTCATTTTTTACCCTCCCATTTTGGAATTGCATATTATTAATCAACTGGGCTCACCAGCTCCCCTTGCATAATTCAGGGCAGGTGTCAGCAGGTGATAAACCCACTGTGAAGTGTGTGCTGCTATGCCACCTTCTTCTTTTCAAGACCAAAGCACAAACAGCAGAGCTAGAACATCTGCAGGAGGACTGATGCAGCTCCAATAATACTGGAGTTTACTTTAGTCAGCGTTTCACATCGAGTTAAAGAAACCCCGGTTGAATCAAGCCAATCTGGGCAGTGCTTGGCTAATTGCCCCATTGGGAATCCCAGTCACAGTCAGCTATGACGAAGCATAGATTGAAACCAGCAATGTCTAGACTATAAAGATCAAACTGTGACAATCTTCTATTTGGTCTAGAGCGTATCATTCAAACTTACACATTGTGATTATTACAGCCAAGACAAGATTTACTCACTCCCATGGGGAAAACAGGGCTTTAACTTTTATATTTGAGAAAGATAGAAAGTACCCACATTGGGAGTCACTTCAGGCTGAAATGGGTTTTAATCCAATTTTGTAATGATCTCTTTCAAACTGAGTTTTATTACTGTAGATCCATCCAATTCCTTACTCATGGCAGGTGCACTGCCACTTCCTGTTTAGTACAAAAAAAAACAGTACTGTTGTGTCTTATGCATAAAGGCCTTTTCAATATAAGTGTTTATTTTATAACATTATTTTACAGTTTGTGAATCCTCAGAGGCTGTGTCATTGAAGTCAGACTGTAAAGTCAACGGTTTAGGGATTAGGGGGAGTTAAACTTACCTAATAAAAATCATATGTGCTCCACAGAGCAAACCTCCCTACATATAACCCGACGAAAAAACCTCACTGTACTCATTGTTAATTTAGCAAAGGAAACTACTGCGAGGAAAGTGACGTAGCTCAGAAATGGCAGCAATGTCTGTGGAAATAAAGGGAAAGAGCAATAAAACCAGCAGCACTCTGCTTTATCATTCTCGTTCTCAAAAGACATTCTAGCCTTTGTATTATTGTTCGGTGAAGAACAATTTGTTTGTATTCACAGCCAATTTTTTTCTCCTACTCCAGAACTTTCCCTGTTCTTTTCCTTGCCCATCAACTTTACTGGCAGCTGGTTTTACAGACTCTGAAACCTACTTGATATGGCTAAGAGACAGTGGAGTCAATGTATGCTGGATGGTATAGTTATTATTAAAATGGAAAGGCAGTGTTGCTGTCTTTGATGAAGTTAAAAAAACACATTTGAAAACCTTTCACAGAAAGCCCTCAAATGTACTGCAACAGGGTGCCCACTCACATGGCTTTCCTAGTGTTTACATTTGTAACAATCTGAGGTGGAAATGTGCAGAATTAAGGCAGAGAGAGAGAGAGAGAGAGAGAGAGAGAGAGAGAGAGAGAGCAGGTGTAATATATTCGATTTAGTTAACTGACACATTTTCACTAGTGATATGATAAACCCTGGGTGGCAACTTTCTTCGACTTGCTTTTTTTAATGTCTTGAATAGCCTTCCTTAAATTAAGGAAGTGTGGCTTATGTCTAAAAGTCACTAAACAGTACTTGTCTGTGTCAAAAAGTGATTTTTGATTTCAGTTTGCTCGCATGGTATCTGAGAAATTAACATCAGAACATATGCAGTGACAGAGGAAGAGGGAGGGATAGGGATAAGTAAGGAGACATTTTGAAGCTATTCAATGACCTACAAAAAAGGTTACATTACAACAACAAAGCTACATTGTTTTGAGTCCAATTCCAAAACATCAGCAAGTAAAAATAAATAAATAAATATAAAAAATATATGGAATAAATCATTTTTATTCCTGAAACAAATCAGTTAGTCTTTTGGTATTGCAATTGTTTGCAAGCACAACACATCCAGCATACAGTGAATCGAGGGGTACTGTAGAGAAAAAAAAAGAAAGAAAGAAACACAACAAACATTCTGTTGGATTTCCCAAATTCTTTGGAGTCGCTCAACATTGATATTACATAACAGGAACACAAGAAAAGAGCTAAGCAATTTGAGAAACCCAGTAGAAGAGACAAAGAAAAAAACATGGAAACCACACAAAATGACAGTGCATGACAGTCACACAAACACACACACGCACACACACGCACACACACATACATGGTAAACAAACCACACAGTTCTTTCTGAGTCTGACTTGAGAGAGATGGGCCATTTGGAATGGAAGCTAAATGGGAACAGAAGGCAAAATACTATGCAGCTACTGTACTGGTGGTGGACTTGTCACAGGGCGAGGTTAATGATGAATTGTTTGGGATGTAAAAACGCTTGAAGTGTTACGTTATCCTTCACAGCTTGAGACCCCCTACTAAGAACGCCATCAGTGAAAAAGGGAGGGAGGGAGGGAGAGAGAGAGAGAGTTCAACTACCTACCACTCTGAACAGTCTAATGCAGAATTAGATTTGATGAATAGAGTGAAGATGTATTACTTGCCATCCTGCTTAAACATTGAAGGTGGCCTTATAATCCACTCGTCTTTTAGAATGCACAGAAACCCTTTTCAATATTTTCTCTAGTAGCTTTGCTAGCAGTAGCACACAACTGGTAGAAATTCTGTGCAG
This sequence comes from Amia ocellicauda, assembly GCF_036373705.1. NCBI lineage: Eukaryota > Metazoa > Chordata > Actinopteri > Amiiformes > Amiidae > Amia > Amia ocellicauda. The sequence goes on along the minus strand of NC_089854.1, from coordinate 33,683,192 downwards.
ATTACATGCATTCACAGTTAGCTATAAATGTTAACTACATCCATATATATATATATATTATGTATACACACATATAAAACAATATTATTTTCAATTATATTTCAGGATATTTGTACAGGAGATGTATCCACTGTCATTTAGAAGGCCCTGAGTTATTAATTACTTCAGTTGAAAAAGTTAGTCTTGAAACACAAAACTGCTACCTTAATTGTAAACTGGTATGGTTTTGAGATTTTGCTATCGAGAAATTGTCTGTATTTGTGTTACTTGACATTATAATCTTTATTTCCCAAACTATGGTGTAATAGTTAAACCAAATACATACATAAGCACACAAATAAATACATAAAATACTTTGCTCGCGTATGCAATTTAGAATGAATCTAAAATGATTTACCCAAATCTTTGCTTTGAACTGAAGATTTGCACTAACCAAAAATATAAAAAATAGTTCAGTGTGGTTTGGAAACTGCTTAGGTTTGCACAGAAAGACTTGTCAATATATTAACCATTTCCCATAGTTTCTCTGTTATCAGATAATATTTTTCAAGAGTCTCCAGAGCTGATCCTGAAGAGACACACTCCATCAAGTTTTTAAGATGTCTTCAATCATCGTATTCTTATATTTCGTATGATTAGATCCCTATTTTCACTTTAATTTATATAAAGTACTTCCTAGGCCCTCACACAATTATAAGGTAAGTTTACCCAGAGATCCTGACAATAGGCTTGGAGAATTTAGAGCCATTCCTTTGCTAGGATCACTGGGTTAATAAACAAAAGAATAAGGATACATTTGTCAGATACATTATAAATGAAGATAAAAAGGGAACAAAAAGTGCTGTAGACAAATTTAAGCCATCTGTTCCTTTCTGAAGCCATGGTTTTGTGGAGTTACATAAAGAATCCCTGTTGTCAGTCTCACTGAGTGAGTGAGAAAGGTGACAGCATTTTCACTGCCAGGTTACATAAGCAATCAAGCAGACTTCTGCTGCCAAAGAGAAAGTTCTGTACACATAGACATCAGCTTCTTTTGTTTTAGGGGCTCAGTATTTATCAAGAGAACATGCCTCGAAACATCAGGCAAGGACAATGAAACGCACCATTAAACTCTGCCCAATGTGGGAAAAATCACTGTCTGCTGAGAAAGAAGGCTCTATTAGCTGTGAACAGCGAGGCACTTAAGATTTGTATTTCAATTGAAAATCGAGATAAATGAATTTGAAATGTGGGTATTCAAGGTTATTCGTACATAGATTTTACTGAATTAGGAGATCACCCACCTAATACACATCCAATACATGCTTCATTTAGGTGTTCATAAGGTGTTCAATTGATTCTCCTTATTTATACACTAGAATGTACTTATTGTATATAACCGCAATTGAGCTTCTTCCACTATTTCCATTAGTACGGCTCTTATGTGGAAAAGGTGAAACGAGATTGAAAGTGCGAATGCTTCCTTCTCCCTTTGACAAACACAGGCTGTGTATTGTGTGAATTAGTACACTTCCTGTCCTGTAAGGTTTCTAACCTCAGTTGGATTGAGCCAATGTCCTCACAGAATGATTACAATGCATTTGAGTGAAAAGATAATACTGGGTTGTGAATCAGGGTAGTGGGAGTCCTGCTAGTGAGAAGCACCCTTTCTCCTACAGAAATAATGGTCTGAAACTAGAACTGTTAGAGCCCAAGGGGGGAAATTCAATACAGCAAATCTGAGACCAAAAAGTATGCAATGATAGGCAATGAAGAATGGCCAAATAAAGAAGTGATCAAATCCCATATTGCAAGAAAATCTTTCCAGAACTTTCAGCCAGGAATCATGTTTTGTACATTTTGTTCTTCATTGGGAGGGGAGGGGGGACAGCAGACAGGGAATTTGCACAGATGAAATAGTGCGTAAGCATAACATATAATGAATACCTACAAGACTGATTTGATTCATTTTGCCATGATAAAGGAATTTACAAAGTGGCTTGAGTTTTCTGGGGCTCCAGTGAAGATCTACCTGCTGTGAAGAGCTGAAGAAAATGCTGATGCTACACAAAACATCAGCACATTCACAGTGAAACAGACAGAGCTTTCAAATGATATGTGTGTTCTGCAGCATCAAAGTTGTCAGCCTGTATTATAAGTGTAATGTTGTAAAGAACAAAAGAGAGCCAAGCATCTGGTACCATCCTAGCTTTCTTAAAAAAAACTACAGAATACATGTGGGAAAAAACTTAAAGCACACCGATGAGGTTTGGAAGATGAGAGGAATTTCAATGACAATTCAATAAATAAGTAAATATAAATCTGAATATTCTCAATCTGATTGAGCGTTACCAGTAATCTGATCTGATGCATTTGTTTTTAAGATGACTTATTGAGAATAACAATCACCCAATACATTGGCTGAAATATTAGCAATCTATGATTCATATTGTGAATATTACACCTTAAATTTACTACAGATTAGGTAGATTTTGAAAACAGGCCTCCAGACTGAAGATGAAAGCATCTTTCTTTTTCAGTATTCAATTCACAGCAGGTTGTTTCCTGTTTAAAGCAATATCTGTCAGCTTAAAGTGCATTTACAGAAAGGATTTGGATTACATTTGTTCCCCAAACGATCTATTTTTGCCCCCAACTCTGTCAAAAGGGTTACCAGCCATTACTGATGCGCAATCAAAAAAGGATTTGCTAAAGTATTTTCTGTATGCAGATGGGAAGCTGCAACTTAGCCCGTGCCAAGCAGGATTTACAAACTAGCGCAGCTTTGATTGGCTGGAGTTACTGTGGCATAAGTCAGTGTTCGCTTTACAGGGAAATGAGAATAGAAACTAATTAAGAGAGACAAACTGGTGGGTGGCCCAGTACCCCTGCTGCACTAAAACATGCAGGGGCTATTGGACTGTGTGCTAATGAGTTCTCTGAGTTTAGCTGAAATGAAAAAAATCATACAGATAAAACAGAGAATCGTGTCCTATCTGTGTATTGCTTAAATTATGCCACTGTTTAGGGGTCCAATACACAGTACCGTTTCAACACCAATTTCGGAGGGGCTGTAGAACTCTGGGTAACTGGGTGGTATTAAGATATTCAAGCATGCACATGAGTGAGTTAATAATCCTGAGGAATAATCTGGACAAAGTACGGCCCTGGAGCACGGAACCATGTCAGTCTGGCCAGGAATCAAGCAAAGGGCTTCACTTAAAGGACAGTAGTGCTGCCAATATGTTTCACAGACCGAAAGGGGACTGGGCAGTGACTGGCAGCATTTTGCCACTGACACAAGTTAGCTTTCAGCCCCTGGTTCTGGAGAGTGCCAGTCCAGTAGGTCTTATAGATCACCATGGCATCAGTTTATAAACACCTGCAAACCCTAAACGCGGATCAATTAAGCGGGTGTTTCAGACCACAAGTAGAATAAATCCCTTATTTGATTAAAATGTTTCAATGCTCCCATTACAATGAAGCCCCCCAGGGTTATTAAAATCCCCACCAATTGCATTGTTACAACCTGTATCTGTAATTGAAGAACATTCAAAAAGTTTATTCACAGCTGGAATCTGCAGGTTACCATCACAATCATCATAGACGCAACCCTTTCAATCACTTTTGGCTGCGAAGGGCTCTCATGGAAGAGGAGCTCCGGGGTCAGAGGGAGGTCATTAATATTTGAAGTCATTACAGAGTTCAAATTGTGAGGAACAAGTTACACTTGGTTCAAAGCAAAGTATATAACACCTCACTGTCATCTACACAACAAGGCCAACAAATTATATATTGGAAAGTTGAATGGGTTAATGGTGATTGGACTGGAGACTTTGTAGGTTCAAGATTGATTGTTTATTCAGTTTTTCTCGAATTCTGTGGTGTCAGGACTGCTTAACAGAGAGAAATGTAATCGACAGATATGAGAGTTAGATAAAAGGGGTGAAGTCTTTCAGTGCAAACTTTCAGTCTACTGATGCAGGACAATTTGTGTCTTTGCACAAAGTCACAAAAATATAAAATATAAAAAGGAACAAAAATCACATTTACTGTGATAATCTTCCACTTTACAATTGATTTCTCTCTCTGTACACAGAGGGCATTTAACGGATATAAAAACTATAGGAACAAAATACAGTTCTGTTAACCTTGCTTTGGAGAAGGACCATCTGAGTTTCCTTTGCTTAAAAATCTGTTTCCCCTGTAGGGGAACGCCATACAGGAATGCTTGCGATTTAATAAAACACATATAATAAAAAAGAAATCAATAAATACATAAATAAGCACTGGAACGTTAGACCTGTGACCAGTCCTGTTTGTTACAGAGGAAACCAGCCAGACATACTTTCATGAAGTGTAATTTCCCCCATTGCATACTCAAATCTCTGCACATCATAGCCCATCTGGAAATAAAGACCCTGTCCCTTGCGTGAGAGGCAGCGTTACAATGCTCTCAGAGCAGCACAGAACGAACTCTACAAACCATTGATGGGAGAGACAGCGAGAGAGATGATCCTTCATCTGCGGCAAGGGAACAGATTGGAGCTCTTGGGTGTTTCAGTGTGTGACGGGAGGGAAAAATAACTCAGGAATCCTTAAACGCATGTTAAGGAACTGCCACAGCAAATTCACTACTTTCAATTTAACCTGCTTCACGAGTTTCAATACAATGAATACAAAATCAAGACCACAACCTGGATGTCTGTAATGTGCAAGGTATAGTGGTGCCTGTCCAACTGCCTTGTTTTTTTGGAATTTGTGTCCCTTTCCAAAGACTAGGCTTGGACCCCAAGTCAGAAAATAGGACAACAGTTTGGGCTGAAACAAATTGTGCTTTTTCATGGCACACACAGAAGGAACAGTTCATTTCATCAGCAGTGTTTGTTGTTGCATATGCTTTTAAACTTGTTTGGTGCAATTTTCCAAATTTATTTCTGTTTCGATTATGTCCAGAGGTTTTACTGAGCAGATGCTATCGTAAGTGAGACCACATCAGAGCCATACCAAAGAACAGTTTAAAGCCAGACTGAAAGGCAATCTAACACAGGGAATGTATATGTTGCTCACAGCAGCTTATAACATCCCACACTTTCAAAGGCAATGGGCCATGGTGCCCCACTTATACTAATGTATATATCGAATGCTGTAGGTTTATTGAAGTTTCCATATATTTAAATTACATTTAAAATACATTTATGGATTATAGGCTAAAAGTATTTTAAATGTAACCCATGCCATTTAAACAAATAAAAGTCAAAATTTTTCCAATATCTACCAACAGTTTCTAACAATTATATGATCTTTATGTGAACATAAAAATCAAGAACTAAGCTTGGTCCTTTACAACGTGTATTTGTGAAATGTGTATTTCATAATCTTACAGATATGATTTTGTGTTCTTAAGTAATTCATTTATTTTATGTTAAGTAATTCAATTATTGAACCTGTTTACAATTCAACATAGTGTGTTAACAGAAAGACTATTGTTCAAAAGTCTCTTTCCAGTTTCCACTACATAAAGTGACATGAATATGTAGTAGTGTTAAATTAAACCAATTAAATGAAAGTGATCATATTTAAACTCCCTGGACACAGTAAAACGAAATTTCTGCCCTTCTAAATACACTTTGAAGCTGAGCAAGTCTATCTTCACAATCTTGAGTGATGTTTATTTTTACACAACCTTTTGACCAACAAAATGCCAATTCAAGAAATGAATCCAAGTAAAAATAAAAAAGAATTAATTGAAGCGCAGAATGAACTGCAAGAGGGAGACTGTCCAAACACATGAACACAAACAACTGACTAAATAACTATCTAACTATATAGTCCTTGCCACAAAAGAGAGATTGAAGTGTGCCACGCAATAGTTTCCAAGGACCGGTTTCTTCCTGGATATTTGGAAAAGCCACCACTATACCAGCATGAAAGAAGCACAGCTTTCTAGAAATATGAGCACAGATGAGTTCGTCATGCAGACGCTTTGGATTTTCACCAACCACCAACAATGCAATACTGTCTAACAAGACACTGTATACAAGAATACAGTACCAGCACTTCAAAAACACTAATGGAAAAAATAACAAGTTATTGCGTAGAAAGTGCAGCTCAACACGACCAAACCCCAGTCACAGTCAGCCAGGGCCTCCCCAGATACGAACCAGGGCCTTGCCAAGAAATGTAGTGTCCCCCCAAAAAGCTCTCTCAGATACAGCTGCACTTTTGTGTGGAATGTAGAGTAAGCTCCTCCCCATCACCACATTCCAAACCACCTGCCTTGCTTGGCCAGTCATGTGCCAGTCCTTTTGGGCATCCCAGTCAGGACCAGGCCAGTAGCCCAGACACGACCCAGCACCACCCACATTACCCTCTCGGGTTTTCACTCTTTGAGCTGCAAAGGTGAGTCATTCTGATTCTCTAGGTACATGATAGAATAGCGTGCAATACTGCAATTTACCATTAAGGCATTTACTGCAAAATTCACGCATTTTAATTACCAAATGGAAGCAGCTGTAGATTGACTGTACACCTCATACAGGTAATGCAAACTTTTGAAGTCTTACAATATCTTGAAACTGCTTTTAACATAATTGGTGTGATACAGGTTCAATGCATGTTAATCAGAACAATTCTTACTGAACACAGTTCTACTGGAGTTTTTCATGTATTTATTACAATACTTTTACATCAACTAAAATGTAAAAATAATAAGTATAATATATTTTCTCTTGGGCCCTACAAAGTCCACTTCCAACTACATTATTTTGGACCTTACTTTTTGAATATTGCCAGATCACTCTTGATTTTTCTTTCCTTGACAGGGTGTTTGGCCGACTGGCTACACTGTGACACAGAGCCTGTATATGGTTGTGTGATGTGTGAACCGAACAGACAAAGACTTCCACTTCACTGGGGAAAATAAAGGACTTCCCTCACGTTTACCACTGCACAAAGCGGCAAGAAAACCACAGCAGGGTAAAATAAATAAATAAATAAATAAATAAATAAATAAATAAATAAAGACAGGGCATGCTAGGACTGTACCTTTAATTGCACATCCTGATCTCTCCCAAATTACCTCAGTCAGCATTACATCTAAAAGAACGAGACCACGTTAATCAAGCTTTCTTCTTTATTGCTGGTGTGTTTTTCAATCAATTCATACATTTGTCTGTTAGAAGCTTTTACTCCAGTGCTGTTTGATCCTCCCGTGTTTAGACCAGGTTTTGAATTGTGTGGAATTTGTTTCCTGCTTATTCTACACTTGCCTCCAGACTTTCAAAGCTTGTTTAATTCCTGTGAGTGTGTCACTATTCTGAATGTTCAAGAGTGAAACTGATAAGAGAAGGAGACAATCCTGTTAATGAGGTCATGGATGAAGCATTGATGTGTTCAGTTCTTCCTCTGTGCTGGGTTTGACTGATAGGCTGACTGCTTCATTGAATAATATGGCTGCAGTGAAATTAGATATTGCCCCTTCACTACAAATAAATACCTTTTTTTTGTTTTTATCTGATGATGATAAAAAAATAATAATCAACACACAACGTACATGGACATTTTTTCCCTAACTTAAGTGTGGGTGAAAAATAGGTTCATTAATTTAATTTGTGATTTGTATACATTTGTTAGTTTAAATTAGAAATATGTTATAAGTTGTCTTATGGATAGATTCTATTTCATATTTAGCACTGAAGTAAAAGCTTAGTATAGAGACTATATAATTATGTTTTAGTAAAAGAAGACAAGTTTTTCCATGTAGAAACGACCTAAAATAAGCTTAAAATGGCAAAATCTCTTTTCATTTAGTTAATAATGATGGAGAAGGGAATTAAAACAACTGAGTACCTGGAAAGTTAATTCATTATCAATGTGAAATGTCCTACTACTCTGCACTGTATTATCCCAGACACACAGATTTGTATGATGTCTCATAACTTGGCAGTTGTGTGTACTTTTGTTTTCAAATGTTTGACTTCAGTACAAACTCAATCTGTTAACAGAACAAAATACAAAAATACAAAATGTTCCACCATCAAAGATTTAGAACCAACATCTGATGCACAAACTAAGGGTGAGCACAGTGTTTTTTTGTGTGCTTGTTTTAATATATTTGCATCCTCTTACCTTCATGGATAAAAAAGCAACTGATACAAATTTGGTGTGTGTGTGTAAACTGCCTGCTGATTTTCTAAATATATATTTAAAAATCCCACTGCCACCCAAGTATTTTATTAAATAAATACATCACAACTACATCAATAAACTGTAAATCAATTTAAACCAGTAAAGTTCATACAAGACTACAATACCTTAACAACCCAATTGCATATAAATATATACATATTTTTTATACAGTAAATATCCTCTTATGCAAGCTGTACATGGTAAACAGATTTCTGATTTAAATAATGAACTACAGTATATTATGTATCTGTAACTGTTAAGTTACTTAATTGTGTTAGGCCACAATGTTCTGTATTTTTAGATTTTAGTGTTTACCTGGGAACTTCAATTAAAAAGCAAAATCAACCACAATTCATTGGTACAGCATCAGAGTCTCGTTGCACCACACTGTGTAGTGTTAGTACATGGATGGGATAGATCGCCAATTTAGTGAATTAACCAAACTTGAATTGGGAAACTGTTCTGCTAAGAAAATCTGCATATTTAACATGTACAAAGCCTAAACTGATATAGCAGGTGAAACACACCCTCCCTAGGTGAACACAGTGTGCTTCTGCTCCATTCCTGCCATGATAGTTGTGTGGAGCAGATTTTTTTAAAATAGAAGACTGTGCTCTGTTTAGAGATGCAAAGATATTACTAATCCTGGGAGAAAAGTGAAGAACATGTTGTATTGTACTCTCCTCCCCCGGCCTTCTGTTCATTATTTGTTGCCTCCAACTTTTTAACCTGGAGGGTAGTGTGGATTGTGAGGGGATGTGATACAACGGTTTCAAAATACTCCTCAAAGGCATTAACAGAGGCACTTTACACAAAGGGTGGCGGGAGTCTGGCACAGATTACCTAGTCACAATGTTGAAGCTCCACTCATTCATAACATTTCTTAAACTGTGTTAACGCTGTCCATGTTAGGTATTCATTTTTAATTGGGGGGAGTGGGGTGGGATTTCATATTTTAGATTAAATTCAAAATCAAGTTCTTGGGTTTGTTTCTTGTACAGGCAGGGCTCCTAATTGACAGGAAATCTTATGAACGGTTTACTTCCTGGATAAATACAACTGGAAACTGGACAGTCATTGCTGCTGTGTTGTTAAGGTGTCACTAAAAATCTAAACTGATGATTTCAAGCTCTTACAGTTTAGACACAAGCAAGGTTTAGGTTTATTTACCCTGTACCGAGGCAAGGATTCGGTTGACAGAAATCTCAAGTAAGTGATTATTTTAGACCCTGGAGAAGATTTATTTTTTATGAAAGGACGGGGGTGTGCCATGGGAGGGGTTGTTTAGGTGAACACTGAAATGCACTTTCAGTGCGGAGGGTAGGCAGCTATGATGGCATCTGCTGCCACTCTCTCTGTTTGCAGCCTCAGGCCATCATCACTCACCACTGAGCACCAAAAAACAATCTGCGCACATTCGCATATTTCTGAGAAAACATTGGAAACTTCATAAGAACACTGTGTCATTTCTGGTCTTTTAAAACATTTCAAACTGTTTTTATTTTTTTTTCCCCACCAGGAAATGTCGTGTATTCTGACTGCCTCATTATCCACCTGTGTCCTGAACTATAGATCCAGTTGATCCAACCAAAAACAGTTTTTCCCTTTTTAAAACTTGTAGACTCTACCATATCACAAAGCCAATGGGGAATTGGATCCCTTCATAGACCCAGACCCTCACTGGTAACACCATACGTCCAGTGCCCCTCGACCAGTTGCAGATGTTACTGCAGCCACAATCCAAGGGCAACCCAAATCGATTCTGAGAGGTTCCAGCTTAATAAGCTCTTGGACACTTGTGTGGCAAACAGCAATCTCTGGATTCTATCTCTACCCTCTGGATGCATGTCTTTACTGGTGGAGCATCTTGCGTCATGCTTTTCTTTACAATACTACAGCAAGAGCCCGAAAGCCGATGACCCAAACTGGCTGTGGTCAATACAAGTAGGCTTTTCAACCCACAGTGTCAACCCCAGAAACAGTTTCAGAGACACTGCATGTCACGTTGAATAATATCACTATATATATATATATATATATATATACACCGATCAGCCATAACATTATGACCACCTGCCTAATATTGTGTAGGTTCCCCTTTTGGTGCCAAAACAGCCCTGACCCATCGAGGCATGGACTCCACTAGACCTCTGAAGGTGTGTTGTGGTATCTGGCACCAAGACGTTAGCAGCAGATCCTTTAAGTCCTGTAAGTTGTGAGGTGGGGCCTCCATGGATCGGACTTGTTTGGCCAGCACATCCCACAGATGCTCGATTGGATTGACATCTGGGGAATTTGGAGGCCAAATCAACACCTTGAACTCGTGATTCATCAGACCAGGCCACCTTCTTCCATTGCTCCGTGGTCCAGTTCTGATGCTCACGTGCCCATTGTAGCCGCCCATGACCCTGTCGCCGGTTCACCGCTTTTCCTTCCTGGGACCACTTTTGATAGGTACTGCCCACTGCAGACCGGGAACACCCCACAAGAGCTGCAGTTTTGGAGATGCTCTGACCCAGTCGTCTAGCCATCACAATTTGGCCCTTGTCAAAGTCGCTCAGATCCTTACGCTTGCTCATTTTTCCTGCTTCTAACACATCAATTTTGAGGACAAAATGTTCACTTGCTGCCTAATATATCCCACCCACTGACAGGTGCCATGATAATGAGATTATCAGTGTTATTCACTTCACCAGTCAGTGGTCATAATGTTATGGCTGATTGGTGTATATATATATATATATATGCTGATACTTTAATATGCCCAGGCCGGGTAGACATCAAAAACTTTGAGATTTCATTCTGGAAATGCTTTCTTTAACTCTGGCAGGCATAGTAAAAAAATGCCACTGCAGTTCTATCCCCTCTGTCACAGCACAGGGGAGTTTAAAGCATTGCCGTAAAGATACTACAAAATGTTGTAAACGACAGAAGGTACACATGTTATACATAATAACTGCAAGAAGTTGTAAGGAAAAAAGTACTTACTCATATATAGATTTCATTTTTTTTCTTCTTGCCCATAACGTCTGAATTTTAAATGTTAATTCCTCACAGACAAATTCAATTGAATGTTAATGAATGCAAATCCTAATGAAAACACGCTGACTGTATTAACAGCAGTATAAACTATGCTTGACAACCAGAAACCTTTTTTATATTAAAGACAATTAAAGTCTTATTTCAACCACCCAAAAGCAACTGAAATATTATAACCTACTTCTCAAGTTTTCAGTTTCACATTATATATATAAAAAAAAACATAATATATTGCCCTACAACTGTCTCTTCATGGTGTCATGCTAGGCAGGTGTGGATAACTTTTTTTTTTTTAATGCTCTCTCAAATATTTCTCCCCAGTTTATGCATGTTTCATGACTCCATTCATTTGAATAATCATTTGGTTATTGGATTTGGCTGGTGCTTCCTTGTTATGCTTAGTATTAACACTTGACATCTAATATCTGTGTAATTCATGGGATTTACTAAGTCATGATAAGAGTGTTGTTGTGTACCTGTTTAGAAGAAATGTGGAGAATTTTTGCATTGGATATGTATCATGCGTAGAAATCATGTTTTCTTTATTTTACCATTGTTAATGTATACATATATTTGACTGCATAAGCTATGGTATTACTTCTGAAATGTGTTATACTGTAATTAATTATTGACATGATTGTGGTGTAATACACTGTTAAGCACCTGTGGTGTGGAATGGTTCTGCTTGTGGTTTCTTAGCACTGAAGCCACGTACAAGTAGGCGATTCATTTGCATGCCTTCAATTAGTTTCAAGTCCAGCTCTGTGATGACATGTATTTAATTTACCAGCTGTGGCTGCCAAGATCCAACTGAGATCTTCAGATCCATTATTGGAAAATATTCAGAAAGGTAACAGAAAGGTTGAGCTGATAGTCACTTCAGTGGAGGAGAGATGAGTTGAGAGCTTTTAGCGACGATGGAGCCAGAATAATAAATAAATATGTAAATTAAATAAATAAATACATACATGAGAAGAAAATGAAGACTCTGAAGAAGCGTGCAGAATGGAAGAGCACTCCTGACCTCTGACCCTACAGAAAGTGTCATTACAGGCTGGAGCAAGTTCTTGTCTTCTCCTTGTGAGCTCATTTTCTGATGGAATTCTTACAAAACACTTTAACCAATATAAATATGTATTTCTTTTTTAAATCACTAAACCTGGTTCAAATATATTATTTGGGAACAGGGTTTGATTCATATTGTGGGAATAAGAAAAAGTGCTTTAATGCATATTGTCATGCATGCTAAGAATTTGGTATTAGAAAACTTTAATTGTATATTTTGGTGTGCTTTGGAATTTTTATTTTCAATCAGCTAGAGGGTAGATCTATCTGTCTACTTAAAGAAAATCTCAGGTGTTGATTTAAACTAATACTATTTTTATAGGATGTATAGTAACAGTGCACTACCTGAAATTATGTCAGCTTTTTTATCTATCTGTATTTCTCAAGGTTTTCTTTTTTCACACTTCAGATGCATTCAGAAGTCAGACCCCTTGATTATTACACCCTTGAGCTTGTGGTTGTAAGTTGTAAGTGCGGGGAGGGGCACAGCACCTCGATAAGGTCTGTGAATAGCCATTAATGTAAGTGGCAAAAGAGTTGGCGTTCCTTTTCATTCCTTTTTTGGGTGGCTGCTTGGCTTGAATGTTTTGTTTTCAGTTGGAAACGTTTTGTATTTGGAGGGGGATGACGAAAAATAAAAATACAAATTGGTACAGAATTCAATTTTGGGGGGCGAACAAGGTTGTAATAAAGCAAATAGTGAACGGAACATTAGACAGCAGTGGCACAACGTGGGTGAATACGCACAACTGTCCCCTCAGTTCCTAGGGCACTATTTGGAATTCCTCACTCTATCTAGCTGCAATGCAATGCATGCGGTAAAGGGAAGCAGGGGTTTGGAGGCGGAGAAGTTTGTCCCCATTTGCATACATCGCACCACTCTTTTTGGGCAGAGTGGTCATTATTTCCTTGGCCATCATGCAGAATCGTTCCAAATTTCCCTCAGGGGGCAGGGGGCATGCTCTTGGGCATGAAATTTGCACCAGGCACTGAGCATTACGGGAGGAGGATTTTAGGGAGGGGGAGTTGCAGAGCGCTTGCTGCTGTCAAAAAGGTCAAGCAGGACTCAGAAAGATGTGGAAAGACTACCGACCAGCCAGCTGTTTCTCCTTACTGCGTCTTTTTTTCTCCATCCTCTTGAGCCTTTTCTCCTCACGACGCTTGGCCTCCTCGGCCTCCTGGTGCTGCCGGCACTTGTGGAAGTTCTCCACCACCACGCCCACGAACATGTTGAGCACGAAGAAGGCCACGATGAGCAGGAAGGAGATGAAGTAGAGTAGCATCCAGGGGTTGTAGTTCATGACAGGCTGCCAGGGGAAAGAGAACATTGTGAGTCCTTGCGTCAAGACATTGTGTTGAATCATGTACTGCCTGTAATAGCTTACAAACTTCCATATCCTAAACACCTTCAAAAACAAGTCCTAAACAACAGGACCTACAATAAAATAAGTAATTTAATTATATTTTTTTCTTTACTACTTATTTGATTTCATACTAGCACATTCTGACATTAGTTTGTAAATGTTTGACCAAGTATTACTCCTCTAGATATTTATTTATTTTGTAATCATTCAATTTATTGGCAGTTATAAGTTTGGTGGTTCATACAAAGACCACAAACAGGTGAGTTTGACTGAATTGAACTAGTAGTTCAATTCCACATTCAAAACACATTTTTTCAGCTCAATATATTGCATTTGCCTGAAGTGATTTTTGTAGATGGGAATTACATGTATAGTGCGGGAATGAGGTAGTCGGTATAGGTTTAAACCAGGAAAAAAGTCGCTGGCACATAGCAATAAGAAATAGCATTCGGGCAGTCAGTCAATCTGTTGCAAAGCCTGCAAAATGTGTGTCTTCAATACAAAGGCTGTAAAACAGCTGGGGATGGAACATTTACTGCTGCCTACTTCCACAAATGCACTGTAGATGTTCATTGTGCATGGAACAGAATAGGAAGAAGAGTGCTGTGGAAAATTAAAAAAATATATAGATCAGACAGTCTACTTTAAAAAAATATGCAAAAGGATAATAAGCAGCTTAAGATAAAAAATAACTATTTGAGCGCAGGAGGAAAATGCTGACCTGACATTCTGTCGAGATTAAGGTTGTAGTTTTTTCCCAGTGCTCAGTCCACCCTCCTTTTAAGACTGCTATCTACATTTTACAGGAGTGTTCTTTGTCTTTCTGCCCCCTCTCATTCAGAATTGTGCAGTGGAATTGTGTTTATCCATACAAGTAATATTTTATTTGAGAAACCACAAAGCAAATCAGACAGATAGTTGGTAAATTCACAAAAGAAAGCTGAACGCCCCAGAGGGGATTCAGCTGAAATTAATGTTGTCTGAGACTGAAAATACAAGCCCACGGTAGTGTCAGAAACTGTAGATAGATATGCTGATGAGCATTTGTTAAAGTTGAAACAAGGGTTACAGCTTACAGTTTTTGCAATACAGTGTATTAAGTACCAGGTGTAGAAATGTATGTGGTTAACATAGAAGGTCTATCAATCCGTTCTTAATTTTATAATTACAGGTTTTATACTTGATTATAACCACTACAGAGACAATTGAATGCTGTATGGAACCATTCATGATAGAAATGTAAAGCAACTTAACAAAAATGCACAAATCCTCCTCTGGCAAATGCCTGAGGGAAATTAACATGGTGCACATGAATAGATAGAAATAGTTCTGTTCTGTGCATTGAATGACAGCAAGAGTTCTATCCAGTGTGTTCAATAAATATTACACATTACTTCCCATTAATAGGCATCACTTTGTGTGGATAGTTTATATGCTACAGTCCCAAATCATGTATCATTATCTTACAGTGCTGTATTTAAATGCATCAAATGTTTGAATTTAAATGTAACATTGCAAATTATAATAAAAAATAGAAGAGGAATTGTAAACATAATCATGACTATAGTGCTTTATAGCAGGTGTCTTCAAGGGGCATGAGAGCGGTTCCTAAATTGATGGTTTTATACAACTTTACATGAGGCAGTTAAGATATATGCAAAATGTACGTCATTTTACCATTGTAACATTTAACACATTAAAAATGAAAACTTAATAATGGTCGTTGTCAAATGCCTATTTCAGGGTTTCAGGATGCACCAGACTTGTTTTCAATGCAGCAACTGAGTCATTATTGTTATCAAGTCAACCGAGTGTCAGCATTTCACTAGATTCCATACACAACAAGGAGTGTTGCTCTGTCCATGGCTGCAGGAAAAACACTGAAGACAGTTACAGTGGCTCTCAAAAGCCCTTGGACTTTTCCACATTTCATTGTGTTACAACATGAAATCAGAATGGATTTAATCAGGAGCTTTTGCCACTGATCAGCATAGAAAATGTCCATAATGTCAAAGTGAAAAATATAATCTGCAAATTGTTCTAAATTAATTACAATTACAAAACAGAAAATAATCCATTCTGATTTCATACTGTAACACAATGAAATGTGGAAAAGTCCAAGGGGTGAATACTTTTGAGAGCCACTGCATTCTTTACTCCTTTCCAACAACACAGTGTAGATGGGTTGTGCAAGTAAACAATCCCAAATTCAATGAGAGGAAAAAAATATTTTATGTAAATTTTTATGTCAATAGTACGAATATAAATATATAGATGTAAACTATAAATGTGAAAACAAGTGAAGCAGGAAAGCAATACCTTTCCAAAAAATGCAATACCCATTTTAGTATAGTGTAAATACATTTTTGGATTCCCCAATCAGCACCTAATGGAACTCTTTGTAATGCTGATGTGACACATTGCAGAAAAAAGTCTGAATTAATATATATATATATATATATATATATATATATATATATATATATATATATTATTTCACACAATATATATATATATATATATATATATATATATATAAAATCACATTTATTCTCAACATGCTGTATTTAAGGGGGGGTGGTGGGTTGAGTTATGTGAAATTTTGAAATATTAGGAAAGAGAAAAAATGTTTTTGAATACAATTTACTTCAGATATTTGAGATTTGCTATTAATACAAACAACCTCAGTCCTCAGGGAAGGTTATTGAAACAAACAGCACATACCTTGAAGCGAAACAGTGCTGTTAGAACTACAGGTACGTTATGAGCATATAGTTGTCATTTTTTAAAATTTAAATGCAACAGAAGAGTACTTTTTATTTGCTTTATTAGGTTGTCTGAAATATGGAAACATCAGCTGATGATTGGTACCTTAACAAGAGGCAATATATTGCTATCAGCCTGCATTCTTTTTGCTGCAGCCACCACTTCCAAGACAATTTGTGATTTCCATAACATGAATTTGAAATGTATTTCATCCTCTACTTTCATTTCTACTTTCAGGCACCATTTTGATTGTTTGGCACACAGCACATTTTTATGAATTTGTCAAATGTTTTAAATATTTAACTTGGAATATGATATGTTTTTATTTATTTATTTTTATCATTTGAGGAAATCGAAAATATCTGGACAAGCTGACCTGCAGATCAGCGTGTCAGCAAATTAAATTGTGGAAAACACTAATCACTAATCACATATACTGGCGGCTCTTATCTCGAATGGGCACGGAAATGACTCTATACCGGCTTTTTTTTTATCATTATTTGTAGAGATTAAAATTTTTAAGGGTCAAAAGTCGCTTATCAAACTAGAAAAATGCCACACCTTACTTATTCATGATTAACACAAATGAAGATGCCTGAAACCATACTTTAGGAACTGCTAGCTCCCCTTTAAATAGAGGCCACAATGTCTTCTGGCTTTTCTTCCAACCCAGCTGCCAGTAACTAAATTGGTTTGCTTAGCTGATTAACTGGATGAATGGATTACTGCTCTACAGGCTACACTGAGTGGCACCTTGAATTTAAAATACATTAAACCATGATCTGTTCAAATAATAAAAACAAAATAATAATTTTAATAAGATAACAAGTGAGAGCTCCAGCTGGAATAAACACTAGAAGACACGGCAGCCCTCCAGGAACTAGTTTTGAGCGTTATACTGCTGTATATACATATGGGCGATAGCTTTTCCTGATTGAATTCCCCACTATGTACTTCTGGCTTTGAATATGGGGCCACTGTCTACCTGCTGGTCAACTCCCACAGCGTCCAGTCCGTCATACATGATGTCCACCCATCCATCTTTGGAGGCCAGCACAAACAGGGACATTAATGCCTAGGGAAGGAGAGGGGGAGAATCTATTTACTACAGTGCTTTATAACAAGCTCTCTGAGGCACAATGCAAAGGAATTCAGTACATTGTTGCAATTTACCACTATTATTACTTTATAGTTCCTTGCGTTATTAACAATGCTCTATGCTTCAAGAAGAGACCTTGCAGATTGCTTCAGAAAGCTGTGTTTGAGCTCCAGGTAACTTGGATCCCAATACCCTTGTGTGCATTTCTGTATATTTTGGCATGTCTCGGTAAGTTTGTGCTTGGCTGAGTTTGTGTATTTTTATTGTTCATCTGGGTTGTGTTGAGGTATTTGAATTTGTGGATGTGTGATTGTCTGCGATTATGTGCTTTTGAGTGTGTGTTCTTGGCATTTGTGTGAAAATGACTACATTGTAATTATTTTTTTATGACTGGTAATTTTGAAACAATGTAAATTATATCTCCCCTTTCACAGTATTATTGTTTTTGTTCTGAGAAGGTAAAGGCAAGTCAAAATCAGTGCAATACGTGCTATGATAAAATTGCTGCGTTTAAATTTAAAAAAAAAAATCAAGACAAATTCTAAACAAAATTCAAACAGTTGCTACAGATAGCTGTATTGCAGTACAGCTATACAGCAAATGTGCTTTAAAGTATGTTGGAACAGGAAGCATGCAGAGTTAAATAATTACTCAAATGCTCTTGAGTAGAGGGAGTACTGTATTGGTAAATTACAAGTTGTTAAGGAAGAAGAGGAGTTGTCTGTGAACTGGAAGAGGAGGATATAGAAACAGCCTGTGTAACTCACCTGGCCCAGATTGTCAAAGTTGTATTTGTGTCGGACCCACTTGTAGTTGGCTATCAGACAATCAGATCTGTTGGTGATGTTCCTGGTGTCCTCCCCTTGGCATACAAAGAACTTCCCTTTGAAGAGCTGAGGCAACAGGTGACATGCAAAAGGTTACACAAGAGCCTGTTTTTTAATACAATGCAGGAAAGTGACCAGTATTTACCAGTTACAGTTCAACAGAAGCAACACAGACTCTCCTACTGAGTGCATAGGGGGTATGAGAAAATACATGTAGTTTGCTTCCTGTTGTGTGAAAATTCAGTGTTGTGGCAAATTGTTTTTGGATGGCTTATAAACAGGTCTCTTTATATCCACACCAACTCCCAACTTGGAAACAATGTTTAACTGATTCTATTTAGAAAATCAATGGTTTCATTGAATAATTGAGAGCTTAAAAAGACTCTAGACCAGGACTGACCACAACTGATATAAAGGGTTTAAGCTCCGTCAACTACATTACATTTTTTGCTAGAAGGGTAACTGTTGTTTGATTGATATTGCAAACACTTTAACTTTTAAGGAATTAAACTGATCTTTATTAAACGTTGTTCAATTTAATAATTCTATCTTGGGCCCTAGAAAGACATATTTATATTGTCTTTTGACATGCAAGCATATTAGCAAAATTGCTTTCTACTGACTTATATCATGTAAATTGCCAAAACAGATTTGTCTTGTTTATATGCATTTTATGTCATACTAGGGGAGTTTGACTTAATTATCATTATTGGTTTTTGCATCATTGTTTTTTAATGATGGATGAACGGTGTCAATATATCCACAGAGTGATTATCTGTACATGTCACACTGGGGAAGGCTTATGCTGAGACTGCCAGCTGAATTAAAATATAGTGAACACGATACTTAATTGTGTAACTGGGCCTGGAGAAAAAAAGAGATAGAAAGAAAAATAAAATGAAAGAAAGCCAATACTGTGTACTCAAATTGTAATCTGAGATTGGTTGGGGACCCTCAGTCTAAAGAAAAACTTTAGAATTGATGTACCATCACAAAACTGCACACAATGTGGGTACATCTCTTTGGGGGGGAAAAAACAGCAAAACATCAACATATTTTCTTGTTTTTCAATTAGGTACCGTTACAGTGGCTCTCCAAGGTTATTTAACTATCTGGTGTACATGCAAATACTGGAGCTTTGGCCTACATTTCACCCTGCATTAGTCACAACAGCATTAGACCTTCATAAGGGGCTTGTGCCGCGAGGGACGTTGAGAGCAGCCATTGCAAACAAAATGCCGGGTAAGTGGTAACAGTTGTCGTATTCTCCAGCCAGCTGTCCAGTGCTTACCTGTACCCCGAGGATGCCGAAAATAATGAAGAATGCACAGCAGATGACCACGATGTTGCCGATGGGCTTCAAAGAGGACATCAGGGTCTCCACTACCAGCTTCAGACCTGGTGCACGGCTGATGACTCTGTGTAGGGAGGATAGAGCACACATACTCAGAACCACCAAAGCCCCGCGTCAGATAGACCAGCGCAGCTGCCCCCTGACCCCATACCTCCAAGACACTTTCACACAGCACAGGTTTGTTCATCTTCCCTCTAACGAGAAGTCACGACAGGTTTAACTACACGTTACAACTTCGCTATACTTACGTGATCGCTGTATCATTGGGATATTATTCCCACTGTGCCAGTAGGCATCTACAGTAGTCTTTAATGAAATTCAAACAATACCACGCATTTTGAACATCTGTTGGATTTCCATTTCTAAGTACCCGTTTGGTTTTGACAGCTACCTTCACATTTCTCACATGTGGTTTCTCTGGTAAATTAACATATGGAATAATGTATTCATTGAAGCGGTATTGCTGATCAGCAGTTCAACACAGCTGGAGTGGTGCTCACTATTGCCGACTTGATGGCAGAGATTAGGGTGGTATATCTTTAATTACTTTAATACAAAGAGAACATTTAAAATAAGACTATTTGAGATTCCTTTTTGAATATTATTTTCATTTTATGATGGACGCTGATATGGTTGTTCAGGCAGGCACTTATTAAGCAACAATATCCATTTATGTGGGATTTAAAACTTAATATTCAGATCCATTTACTTGATAATGATGCGGTTAGGTGGCCTATTGACTGGAGTAGTCTTTTCACATAACATACTACTGTGCTCATACTGGGATACTCCAGAAAGTGGAGGATTCATCAAGTGTCCATAAACAGAATAAACTGCAAATCCAGCAGTGATGGCATGACTTGTGCATCTGTAGTTAAGCCAAGTCACAGGTGATTGAAGAAGATGCTGTACAATTCCGCATTTTCTTGAGTTCACTTCAGTTTAGGTGCCATACAGTGAAGCTGTGTCTGTGTATTAGGTCAGAGCTATTGTCCCTAATGCTGTCCCCTCTGTCTATGTGCATCAGGGGGCCACCACTTATCACAACACTGTGTCTCTTAGAATCAGGGCTAGGATTCCAGGTGACATTGTGCCTTTTCTTACCCCATAAAAGACTGAGATTTTAGGTGTCAGTAATTAAAGAACAACATTCAGAAAAATATATATTCCAAAACACAGGGGAAAAAAGAAAATACAATTTCTCCTGTAAAGGTTTCCCCTATATTTTCCAGTACTGTCTTAATACTCTGTGACTGCAAAGATGCATAACCATTGAAAGTACATTGCATTCACTGGAGAAATGGAAGACACAGAGGTCTACTGTAAATGCTTTGATGTCTGACCATCTGAGATAATATTCAGCCTCATAATGAATACTTCAAACAATTAATTTCAACTCTTATTCACATCTGATTACCTTCTACTCTTACACGATATACACAAATTACACACATTTCCACATCTTCAATTTTTGTCACTTAGATAATGTGACAAAATAAAATAATTGATAGGGAAGCCTAAATTAATTGAGGAAACCAATCCATTCTATTTTGTGTGTGTTGATTTAGCCAGCAGGCAAAATTATCTCTCATCTTCAGAATCAGAATTACATTAAAATTACATGAACTTCTGTAGATTAAAGTTGATTCTAACAGAGTGACATGTCACAACAGTGTAAATCAAAACAAATATTTGTCATTCTATCTAATGCCTATGAATATGCCTTGGATGTTGAAATTCACAGACAGGCGCTCCCTGAGAAAGATATGTAAAGCTGGCAGAAGAAAAATAAATAAAACAATATATATAATCACACACAGGATGCACATTTGAGCAGATAAAGGATGAAGGTTCCTATCTGAAACGTTCTGGGAGAAAAATCGCTCTGAAGACAAAGATAAATGAAAAGCACAAAGAATGAACTCCCTATTAATTAACACTAGTATAAAACACAGCAGACACAATCCCTGCTGTATCTGGTATAAATTGCCCTTGTGCAACATCTTATAAATATGGGAATGGAATTCTTGTGGGACAACTGGCCAATTCCACTATCTTTGGGTGTATTAATTTGCCTAAGTTTCCTCTTACTTCTATACCCTCCTTGTGTGGAATCACCAGCAGTCAATTAACTCAGCTCACCTCTACAACTCCTGTGCTTTCTCCTTGTAGGACAAATGCATTTCTATCTCTCTATCTCTCTCTCTCTCTCTCTCTCTCACTCTCCTAAAATAAATAAATGACATGTGCAGAACTGGCCAATCACAGAGCAGCATTTCCAAACATTCTTCTAGCTCTTGTCTATAAATGCCATCCTCTCATTTACGGCTCATCCTGGCCCAAACCGTTTTCATCTGCAGGCCATGTCATCTCTTACACAATGAGAGACACCCTTTCATAGGGTGCAATCACTTATAGAAAATAGATGATAGATTCGTTAACACTTTCACCATATTAATCCTGCCGGTCACTTAGTATCAGAAATCACAATCATTTTCTGATTTCCTAGGCAATAACCATCGTTGCTGCCTGGAAGAAATCAGTGAGACTTTGAGGTTTCCAATTAAGGATTGTTAAACAGCATGTCTAAATGATTCCAGGGAAGGCTAAAGGCTCCTGGGCTGGACGTTGGCGTTCAATGTTCACGACACTAAGTTATGAGCAAGCATTCAGTCAAGGGCTCTCCAGCCCCCTTCACAGCAGACTAGTAACTAAGTAAAGTACTTGTCCTTGGCAAATTAGCCCACATGAAAGTACTTCATTATCTGTGATTGCGGGAGAATTAGAAACCAGAGGGGAAAGTGAAGTGCTTAAGCCTTCCCTCATTGCAGCTGTACCCTTCCTGTCTTTGATCAGGGCTAATTGACGATTTTATTAATACTATTAGGCTGAGGAAGACCAAATTGAACCTGATGGAAAAAGAAGGTGTAATTACATGTGCCAGTCTCGTAGAAGCACACTTTACCATTGAATGGAAGCTATTACAGGAAGACAGTTAATCAGCATTTACCTTTCCGATGGGCAATGTCCTTCGAGACCAAGATACGCTGCACTGTAAGAAACACTGTTTTTAGGTTGTTTTCTGCTTCATTGACTTGCATCACATTTTGAATCAATGGGGATTTTGTATTTTTTAATAGACACCACAAGAAGAAAACTATGGATTTCATGGCATTTGTGTCATAGTTTGAAGAAGCTTTTATAGTCACGAAAAAAAAGTTAAAATAAAAAATGCAGGTGTTAACAACGCCATTCATACAGCTGGTTGACTGTTTACTAGACATTTTACATATTATTAATTTCTCTTTAGCTTGGAGATTACTTAGTAATAAAACAATTCATTTTGTTTGGCCATAGAAAAAGACAATTCACCAGAAGTTGACAATTTTTATTTAAAACCTGTTGCTATAAACAAACATGGCTATTTTAGATAGCTTAACTAGAAATACATGCACAACCAGAGACTTCTACCCACAATACCTTTTCCAGGTCAAATTATTAGTACCCTACATACACCGCTTGGCTTACACCAGAATGATTGACAAGAGCGATATGGTAAATTCTGTCTTGTTTGCTGAATGTTACAATACAATTTTCTTTTTTATACCTACTATAGCTGAAGATATATTGTACCTGCCATCTTCCCTACCGCTTCAGGAATTCCCCACAGACTTTCATCCAACGCAATACTCCAGCCATAGAGAAGTGATGATGTCTGTGTCTAAGCAGGTTAGCGAGGCCTCCACTCAATCAATAACTGTGTGCATTTTAAACCAGCTGGAGCCTGTGCCGAAGCACGGGAAAGCCCAGTGAACTGAAAACAACAATGCAGGAGGAGACCAAAGCTTAAAAACAAACTCAATATCTTTGAGAAAGGAAGGAATCTGGTTGTATTTTTTTTCCAGTCAGCCAACTATCGAAATCGTACTGTGGTCATTACTTTTTGTCCCCCCCTTTTTGTCCTAATACTTTTGGTAACATATAGTGCGTGTATATTGTTTCTTCCTAATTTCAACAAAGCCTCTACCTCTACATGGACAAAACGAAGTGTACAAACACAAATACTGCTTCCAACTCAACATTACAGGCCTCTGCTGTTTCTGATTAGCACATGTTTAAGCCTTATAAGAGTTGCCTCTCCTCTGAAGGGGCAATTACCAGACTCATTTTCAGACTAGCATTTTCTGCCTCTGATGCAAAACCACCACCTCACACACAAAACTGGCAGACAGGCATGCTTTTGCACTTTTATTTTTCCTTCCATACTTGAATAGTAATTTGATTTCAAGCTAGACCTGATCCTGAAAAAGGCCTGTTTTGTTTTGGTATCGACTCTGCGGAGAGCTACACCCACTGTGCGCCGCTTCCAAGATGAAAATCCATTTCATTTACGATGCTCTAATTCCAAGAACAGCCAAGTGCTGCCAAATAACGAAAACAAAATAAAGCAGAATATCAAATCTCCCGAACTTCAGCTGTATCTTTGGCTGTGGTTACCTTGTGTGTCTTTAGAGAGATGTCCTATAAGTTTCAGAACTGACATACAAGATAGAAAACTACATCCAGCTGTAATCATTATGGGTCTTGAATAAACAAACATACAAACAGGAAATTAAATATTCTCTGGGGTTAGCAAAACAATCCAGATCACAGACATGCTTTCCAATACAGAATACCTTTAAGATCTAACTAACTCTGACTAATAGGTTTTCAGTTGGTTTGCTGGATTTCTTTTTTACCCATAGAGGGCAGCAACATTCAATGGCTGTATGTATTTTAGCAGTACAGCAAGCTTAAACAGGACACATCTACTGCCACTGTCAGACTGTCCAACTGGATAGTAGAAATTAGCAGGATTTTAGAAGTGAAGGAAAGAAGCTATCTTGGACACTTTCTACTGGTCCACAAATTCCACTGACAACAGCCTGCTGTAAGCTTGGGCTATTGCACTGCATCAGCTTAGTTCAGTATAGACTAGGCTACTGTTTTACCACAGGGAAGAATAAAGCTGCTTTTAGGATTTCACTTTTCTCTAGCCACAAGAGAAGAGGGTTAATTTCACCTTTGCCCCAGCAGTGTTCCTTCTGCACTGCACACCTGTAGATCTTCCCTGCATTACTTACACACAGGCAGGGGCAGATCTGGCCTTTGTAGGTTGACCACTTCACTGAATTCTTCACATTTTGGGGGGGTTCAAAGTCATTTACCTTGGCTCACCACGCACCAGAGAGCCCAGCGACTGGCGGGATGCCTGTAAGCTTGCACTGTAATCAGTGAGGGGACAGAGGACATCCTCTGAATACAGTGTTGGCTGTGCTGTCTGCTATGTGTAAAATCCAAAGAGAAGACATCTAAGTTGTCTGCTTGTGCCTAGGCTCTGCTAGAACAAGGATATAGTGGTTAGACAAGCTGATTAGGACATTGGGACACAAATCAGGGTATACACAAAACATCAGCAATACCAGGTTAATAACAACAATAATAATAAGCAAATAAGACTCACTAAAGAAAGGACAGTTATGCGAGCCTTGTGTCTAGTACATTCCTACTGTAGAAAAAGCTGTCTGGATCAGATCATAAAGTGAGAGGATGCCCAATGAACAAAGGGCCCTTAACACAGTTGTAGAAAACACCACAGTAAATTAACCATCTTTTCTGCACAACAGTTCCTTCTGCTGGACAACAATGTTCTTAATAACTGTGACTGAATAAATACAATTAAGTAAAACAAACATCACACCCTGCACAGAATGGTGTATAAATGAACCCGAGAGACACCTTTGCCTGTTGTAGCCTACAATTGTGACTGACAACTCCTGAATGTTCTGCATAATGTGGTGAAATAAGGCTTAATAATATCTCCAGTTAGACCATCATGATTACTTCAGAATGGCCTCACTACAGTTAATTAAGAACGTTTTTTATTTGTTTTATATGCCCTTAAAGAACTGCCTCACTCTCATATACCAAAGTGCTTTCTGGTATTTTCAAAACCCCTACAATAGAAACATCTCAGATTGCTGGCAGGGACAAGGACTTTTTTATTTTGGGCCAGTCCAAAATAATGCAATAGAAAGTTAGTGGGGCCAGACTGCATTGTATTTTATTGGATGTGGTCATTGCTTTTGTGAAGACGTGCCATGGAACTGTAATGTGTGCAGCAAGAGCTTGTTTAATAATCTTATCTGAAAGACGGATTTAATTTCTCAGTTTTTGGTCAAGAGGCTGCATTTTTTTGTTGTGGAGTCAGTACATATTTTAATCAAATGTGATCAACCTGATTTTTATCTTTGTGAAAATATAAAAGTAATGTAAATTAAGATAAAATGCCACAGGCTGCATACTCACTACACTGTAGTTTAGGTATGTTGAATTTTAAAAGCTGTTAGGTATTAGTCAGCTATTTATAAAATCATATGCATCATAAATCTCACCATACAAATTTAGTCTAATTTCAAATAATTTCCTGCAGAATAATACGGTTAGTATTCATCTTGGTTTGGGAGTAGGCATTATTAATGGAACTAAATTGATTGAAACATTCCTTGATTTGAGACTTTCAATCTGCACCCAGGCTTTATAGATAATTCAATTTCAGTAATTGAAGTTATACTATTTAATTTATTTCTGGATGCCAATTATAAATTACAAAAAACAACACAACAGTAAAACAAACAGCTCACACACAAATACGATGCAGCCCTTTTGTACTTTCAAGTACAATGACAAAGCCAATTCTCAGATCATACATAAACAACATAAAAAACAATATCAATATCAACACAGTCCAATAGTGTGGACTGTCCCTCCTCGCCCATTTCATGTGAATAAAAACTCTAAACAGAGAACTCCAAACCTTTGTTGCGCATTGTCAAATCTCTATTCAATTGCAATCACTGCTTGCAAGGCAGAGTTTGAGGTAATGAATGGAATCACTGATGTTAATCTGGCAGCATCAACCAACAACTAGGACAAAAAGTTGTACCGCCTGATCCATTCTTTAACGCGATCAGCTGTAACTTTCCGGCTGGCTGTAATTAAATCACTGTGTCATCTTCATTACAGAACAGCCCCAGCAGGAAGGCAGTTCCCAGCTGAGCTGCCCTATTCTTGTAGGAGAATGAACGGATAGGGAGTCGGGAACGACTGGCCTATTAAAGTTATAAATCAAGCCGCTCACAGACCTCCTACACACACAAATCAAAATAATCAACTTGTTTGGCTCCTGAATAGCTCATTTATATTTCTTCTTGTTGTGTACCAGGCTTATATTTCCAGTAGTAATGTAGGTCATACAGCTTCAGAAAGGTGAACACTTTTGCAGATTTGCTAATTAGTACTGAATAAATAAACATCCACAAAAGCTATAACTGCAGGCAACCAGGTGAAGAATCAATACACAATGGCAAAGGATAGACCTGTTTATTTCAACATACAGAGGAAGTCCAGATTCCCCCATTCCATGGAGGGCACTACATGTTAACCACAGGTAAATGTTTGGTTGATCTTGGGATCACAAGTTGCAATGTGCCTTTGAGGGGTCCAACGTTAACCAGCGAAATAAGCGCCATTTGAAGACTGTGATTGCAAGGGAAGTGATGAAACGAGCCTGTACGGTGAGAGAAGTGACGTGATTTCATTTGGAAGCCTATACCAGCCTTGAGCTATAATCAAAACATAAAAATCATACGATATTTCTTAATACAGTTTTACACTTTACTCCCAGGTCCATCTTCACCATGTATTAAGGCCTCACCATTTGAATTGTTTTTACTGACCATATACATTAGTGCAAACATCTCAAACACATAGTTTGCCTGCTATGTGTTTCTTGGTAATAGTGTCATTAATACCTATAATAAGTCTAGCTCAACCTATCAGCACACATTAGTCATTTACAAAGTGCAAGCTTAGTGGGGTACTTTGGAGTTTTAAAAGCAACTTTCACTGGCTGGCCTTGAAAATATGGTTTAAATTATAGCACTGTGCCATTTTCAGGGGGTGGGGAGGCAGTGGTGTGAATGTTTGCTTTTGGATTGTCTTCCCTGCTTTGATTTCAGTCTGGCCTAAAACATTTTTATTACAACAGAAACCTGCTGACTGGAGGGGGGAGGCAAGGGGATCTTTGAACATGCACGCTGCATATTTTAACAATGCACTGTTAGCATTCGTGGTTTCCCGGTCAATTAAAAAAATATTAACAACTTTGTCTGGTAAAACAACCAAAAACGTGCAAGAATGCTTTGTAATGAAAAACTGATTTAAGAAGAGAAAGTCGAGTAATTCAAATTTTTTGGTTTGAGTTTAGACTTCAGAGTTGCATACATAATGCTTACTATTTTACACTTTTGGTTATAAAACAAAGAAGGGACAAGACAGCAATACAGAAATAAGGAAACCGCAATGGTGTATCCAAAACTGCAAAACAGCTACATGCGTCATTTTAGATACAAATTAATTATGGCAGGGTTAAATCGAAGCCCTCACAGAACACAGAGCACGTCTCACAGTGATTTGTCTCCCAAGCTAATGTATCAGCAGGGTGCTGAGAAATATCTGCGGCAATGAAAATTAGTTTTAACATATAATGACTGAATGATAAGTGTGGAGGTTAACCTGAAGATTACACCTTGGAAACCAGCTTTTTCAGTACAACCCTTCATGACCAGGGCCCTGTGAAATTCAAGGGAAAACTGAACAACCAGGGTATTCAATGCAAAAGCTATACAAATATAACTGACCTGGACAATAATAAAGACATCAACACACCATCAATGGGCTAATTATACTGACCCACAGTAATAAGGTGCAACTGTGGCTGTTCTGCATTTGTGGCATTAAACATTTAAAATAATATACATGATTTTGCTTCTTTGTTTTCTGTACTCTCCATTTGTTTGTTTGTTTGTTTATTTAAAACAATAAAGAAGTGATTATTTTTCTTTAGGGCTCTGTTCATATCACATGTATGTTATGGTTTACTTTGTCAGCATATTTATACATTTGCAGATGAGCAAAAATGGTACATAGAAAACATTAAATTGGTCTCATTATAACAAGTTTAATTTGCACACTGACAATTATTGGGGAACATAAGATGCACAGATTTATTTCAGCTGCACTAATTCTAATCACCTTACATCCCATTTTGTGAAGAGCTTGATTGTTTCATTCAATTAATTAGCTACATTACTATGAAATGTTTTACAATACCTCAAGATTTCTGCAGAGAAATGTCTGAGAGTTTGGTTATTGTAGCCTCACCCTGCGTGATACAAAACTCAAACATCGGAACATCACAAGAGTTCATTCACACAATAGAACAGGGTAATTATATTATTGAAATATTTCATTATGTCCAATCAGCACAATTCCCTGTTGAACTGAAATGGTGTAGAAGTTCTGGTGGTACAAGATCATATCTCATAATTTGTGAGGACAAATTAAAAACACATTCATTTTACCATTGGTGGCTTTGAGTTCATTTTTAAATTAGCTGTATTCACGGAAATTAAATTACACACATGGCAGTGCCACTAAGACTTAATTAACAGTGCTGTCAGATTTATGAGTTTGGGGTGATTTTTTTCAGGAGAAGATTACCATTAAGATTGTTTATATGTGGGACCAATAATTAGTTATTGACTTAGGGTTGTATTTGTACATGGGACAGTTTGGAAAAACAACATGAGAACATATGAAAGGATACAAATGACCTTTCAGCCCATTTGGCACGCCATTAATTACCCAAAACATTTCATGCAGCTGTTTCTTGTAGAAGCCCAGAAAGTCAACTTCAACAAATTGGGAAATTAGTTCCAGACCCCCACAACTCATTGTGTAAATGCCTCCAATACAGGCCCATTTAAAGTTATAATGCCAAATCTAATTCCTGTGCAACCTCATCAGCTCCAGACTGCGCACAATGTTGACTACAATGGTACACAATAATCTGCTTCAGAGAGATTGGGAGATAGTGAAGCACGTAATTATGTTTTGTCTTTCATTCAAGACATTGTGGGGTTACAGTATGCCTTGGGAAGGCCATTTCAGCAGCACCTCTTGCCTAGAGGTCAGAGGTCACTGGAAGTGTGTCAGAATGGGCCCAGAACACTGAAGCATTTTGTAGTTTAATCAGGAGCAGGGTGTTAAAAGCACAACCACTATGTTCCACTTCACACTGAAGAGCAGTATTTCCTTGTTGTTTATTAAACACACAACTCATAAGCACCCCGTCAGCAAGCCAGTGCTAACAAAGACAGCTGCAGCTGTAGAGATCTCAACTCTGAAGAACTGATATGCTTCAAACAAAGCAGAACACACAAACATAAACACACACACAATTAGAAAAAATAATCAATATCTGATGAGGGAATGTCTTTTGTGAATTAGAGAACTTTGTGAAAAGAAGTTGAAGCTATATCATTGATGATCCAGGAAAAAAATCTAAACTATATTCAATGTACTTTGCAGTTGCCATTTTCAGGAGTATATTCAAATTAAATATACATATATTGGTATACAACCCAATCCCTCTGAGTGACATGCAATCCTGAAGCAAATACAATTTCAAAAAGAGATGGTTTTCATGAACAGAACGATCCTCTTGCTTGAAATGTGTGGAAGCTCTGGCCCCATCAGAAGAGAATGTGTGGCCAACTAGTGCATTAACACCCACAATATCTGCTTGTCGAGTCCTAACCAAGGCCTTTCTGGCAGAGAAACAAAACGCCTTACAGTAAAGGCACAACAGGATGTAGATCTAAAGCTCAGCTGACATAGCAAGTCATTTTTGGTGACTGAAAACCAAGAACCCATATCCCCGACCCCATGCTGGGCTGTACCTGAGGGGGCGCAGGGTCCGGAGCAAGCGCAGGACCCTCAGCATACCGAGGATCTTGGTGCCGCTGTTGGAGATCAAGGAGACCAGGATGTCGATGACCGAGATCATGACCAGAACCCCATCCAGGATGTTCCAGGTGCTCCTCAGGTAGGCCTTCTTGCCAAAGCACCAGCCCATCGCCACCACCTGCAAGAGGTTTGCCAGTCACATGGAGCATGTCAATACATTTTTATAGGTTATGTCCATCTGTTAAACAGCGAGCCCCCCAAGCCTATGATTGGCAGTGTCCAAGACGACAGACTCTTGCCCCGGCATTGTGAAGGAGCCCTGGCCACATATCATTTCTAATCGACATATTGATTGCAATCGCTGGGCCTCCGGGCTTTTTTGAAATCCAGTCCTGGAGTTGGATTACATACAGAGGTTTGATTGGAGGGAGATGAATGTTAGAAGACTTTCATGACAGTAAAAAAAGCAAGAGGTAATCAAAGCTGTTGCCTTTCCTTTTCCATAGACCTCTCCTGAGGGGTTCATGTCTGCTGGCATCCAATTACAGGTCATCTGGGCCAGATACAGTCTAAAAGTCTTAACTATTTCCATATTAAGGGTGCAGTTCCTGTCGATTTGCTGTAAAATGGCAAAAATCCTGGCTTACGTCTTCTAGTTTCCAATATAAGCTTCAATCTGTGCCTGAACACATCTCTCATCCTAGAGAGAAACTGGAGCCTGCAATTCTTATATGTCCCAAGGCCATACTTTTCTCTCCCCTGGCTTCATGTCATCGCTTTCCAGTGCTGAAAGATAATGATGAACCTCAAATGTAACAAATGAAAATCAATAATGCTGTCCACAGCCTGGCTGTGCTCCATGCCAGATTCAGATGCGTTTTGTGAGGCCAGAGTTTCAGTTTGGAAACATTTCTAACAATCCTCTCATTTAGTGTTTCTTCAGATTTTATGACTAAACAGATTAAAGCCATGCAATATTCCCTGCCCCGAGTTCTCCCTACAAAATGTTGGGTTCTCTTTAAAAAAATATTTCTTAAATACCACTATTTCAAGTAGAATTAGCCTCAGCAGTGGTTCCTACTTACTGAAATCAATGACACAAGCATGTGATAGCAATGGCCAAAGACATACAAATTATTGTAGAGTACTGTCAACTGAAATCACTGGAAATGTAGCAGCGACCTATTCTAGCTACTCAATAGCCAATAGAAAATGTACCGACTCTAAGTTGTCAGATAGTGACACTCAGTCAATTGTTATTGTCAATCAGAGTTCCTGTGAGAAAATTGCTTAAAAAGGAAATTGCTCTCTAATGTCTCTGACACAAGACTTCAAAAAGCAGTTGATTTTAAAACCCTGGATTAGTTTTTAGGCATCAGCGTCCAGGGAATTAGCAATTCTATTTAATGAATGAAACTGTGGAGGCTGTCACTGCATTTAGCAACCACACTTAAAGATTCCCTGAACCTCCCAGAGGGGAAAGTTCAAAGCTGTTTAAATAACAGGATTCAACCTCCTAAAAGGTGAGATCAATCTTATTTACACAGAACCTCTTTCTACACACTTCTGTATGAACCTCAGTGTGTGCACTTGCCAGCTATGTAATTTATACAGTCATTTAAAGAATTCTGCTTAGAATGGCACGCACATCTAATTAAGGTTAAGTGTTACAGCTGGAGACAATAGGCAAAGTCATCACATTGTAGCTGAAGTTCCCCTTAATTAGCTTTCTGTATTTCACATTCCTTATAACCTTGTTTTAAACCAAAAAAACGTCTGAGGTAACAAATCATAAAATGCCCATGGAATTTGGCTCAGCATTTTAAAACTGCCATTCTTTGTTAGTTTAACCTTTCCCTCGATATTGCATTTAATATATACTTCAAATATTTATTACCTTTCATTTCAAAATAAATATGACTTTCTTGTACAGAAATCCATCAGTAAAGTGGCAATACATACATGTTTGAACACATTATATATATATATATATATATATATATATAACCTCTGAAAGAGATTTATTGTCTGTCCATTCAATTAAGTTTGTAGAAAGTAAAATGTTGCTTAATTTGTTAGTTAGTACACTGATATAGTCACATACTTAAAATACTGGCAAACATTTTCAGATATTTAGTTAAATAAATATTGCTTTCCAAACTGCAGGCAATTTCTCTTGTTTCTTGTTTTCTCTTGATTTAATTCAGATGATTTGAGTTCAGAGGGTGCCAATATTTATGATTAAGGCCGCTGAAAATTCAGAGCATATTTCAAAGAAATTCACAGTCATGAAGAAAAACTAAGAATTTCATGGAGCATCACAGTAACATTTATGTACTGTATATCAAAATTACTAAAAAAACATTCTACTTAATACTTGTTAAAAGTTCACAAACATTACACACCAATACCAGAGGCACATACAGAATTGAAGCATTTCAATATGTATCCCTGCAAGTAAACTTTTCCAAATAAAACATTGTAATGTTGGAAGTCACAGTTTAAACAATAGCTTTAGATGTGTTGACAAATCACTACAAACAAATAAAATAAAACATAATTTTGGATACAGAAACAACAAATGTTTACCTTTTTTGATAAACTAAAACATTTTAAAATTAGTTCTAGAAGCTGAATTATGCATTATAGCCAATCTTAAAATTTTAACCATTAGAGACGCTGTCAACATTGATAGTAAAATACAAACATATTATATCTGGTTAAACTCTGTAAAACATCAATCTATGTCCAGCAAACTATAACAGTTCCATTATCAATCATTTCTTCATCCAGTCATGGTGAGCTGGAACAGAGTATACCCTGGACAGGAAGCTTGTTGTCAGTCTATCACAGGGCAGCACAAACACACACCCAACACAATAAAGGGCAATTTAGAGTAGCCAATCAACCTAAGCTGTCTATCTTTGGGACGTGGGAGGAAACTGGAACACCTTGATAAACCCCATGCGGACACGGAGTGAACATACAAAATCCACACAGGCAGACACCCAAGGTCGGGTGTCAGGAGTTCTGGGGCAGCAGTGCTAACCACTGCACCACCATGCCATGCCATGGCTATGTGAAAACATATGAACTAAACAGGGAAAGTGAGGCTTGAGGCAAAATATGATAAGTAAAATAGAAACGGGAAATTCGTGGTAAGCAGTCAAATTCACTCTTTACGTGAAATCTGTGTTATGACTGAAACTATGTGAATATCAGGGAGAAGTATCTGTACCCTGTTCAGTTCAATCAACTGAAATCTCTACTCATACTCCCTACCATGCATCAGTCAATCAATCCATAAATGTAGACATTTTAGTTTATATTCACCCATTTATCAACTCAATTAGTTTCCAGTGGAAGGTGCTAATACTTAGGTGCTCATAATGGCTAACCTTCAGTAAAATCTTATATAACGGCTCAAGTTCTCT